>NC_090760.1:6394440-6416940 GCF_036898095.1 Palaemon carinicauda | reverse complement strand
CTTACATGTATAACATAAGCGAGTTACGTCTCAAAGTACTATGGTAAGAATAATGATGGAAATAACACTAGGAGACAGAAAAGAGCAACAGGGATACGAGAGCAAACTAAAGTAGAGGATATTCTAACATGTATGAAAAATAAATGAACATGGGCAGGACATATAATGAGAATGACAGACAATAGATGGACATTAAATTAAGAATAAAAATATTGTGCTCCTAGAGATTGCAAACGAAGCAGAGGAAGAAAGAAGAGACAATAAATCGATGAACTAAGAAAATTTGAGGGTGAAGACTGGCACAAAAAAGCCATAAACACACACGAGTTGAAGGACACGTCTGAGGCATTTGTCTTGCAGTGGACTAGTAACTGCTAATAATGATATGAGAGAGAGAGAGAGAGAGAGAGAGAGAGAGAGAGAGTGAGTGTCAACGTAAGCTAAATATAAAATCCTGAGTCCTCTTGGCCCCAAAATGAATTAGGTCATGGCTGACACATCGGAAACCAACCCAAACCACGAGGTCAACATAGGTCACAGCGTGTAGAGGCTTCCTGATACGATCTCTCAATGCTGATATTGACATTTCCATCGAAAGGCCTTCTCCTTAGTGACCGATCATAAGCTTTAATTTCTCTCATCATTTCTTAGTTATTTGTGTACGCGACCCGTCAAAAATAACAGCTAAATATTACGATATGCACACAGGCGAACAAATTCACCTCATCATTTCCTTACTACAACACGGCAGGTTCGGAAATTTGTGGGAGATTGTGGTTTCCGAGTGTGCTTTTCGGGGTACCCCTTCTCACTAGGGTATGACTACCCATTCTGCTCCCTACCCGAGTGACGGAGAGACCGAAAAGCCATACGTTACCAATAAATATATATATATATATATATATATATATATACATAACAAATGCAGCCTTTTCTAGTCCAATGAGGTCTGGCCAGTTTTCACCACGCTGACCAGTTCGGAATGGTAATGGTGGGATACTTTTGTCTCATCGCTAACAGAAAAACCAACCTAGTATACACATATATACACCTATGTGTCTGAGCATCCTCTCCAGGATACATATTTATGAGAGTAATGAGTGAAAATGAAGACAGAAACTCATACTAGAGGGTATGAACGAAGACGAAAATAATACGAACTAGCGGGGAAGATGAGATCAGAATGAGAAATGATGAAAAGTAAGATAATAGATAAAAATGCATAATAAAATTAATTAATTATAAATAAAACACGAAGAACAGGATAAGGTACAAGGCACCACCTTGCAATACCCCCCTGATATGAGCGCTCTATCCTCACCCCACCCCCCCACCCTTCTTCCAAGGCGTCTTCTCCTATGCCCAGAATCGCCCGCATGCCCTCAGGGTGGTTGGTACTGTTCGTGGAGTAACACGCCCCTTTCCCCGCCGGCCTACAGCCCTCCCTACGACGTAAGGGCGTTAGGGTCATGTTCCCTTGGCAGGGCGAAAGGGGGGCAGGCATATCAGATAACAATTATTTATGCAACGAAGACATCTTTTAAAGTCTCAACGCCAAGTGAAAAATGGATGGAAATAATAAAATAAGGAAAGATAGATTTACGTAAGTAGATTAGGATGGACTAACTAGGGCGGAAGTCTTAAGACATGGCACAGGGGCCAGGGAGTTCATTCAGCGATGGAGTGAGCTGGAGGAAAAGCTAAGAAGAGGTTGGGAAGCAAGATGAATAGAGTAATGTAAGAATATTAAAGATATAAGAAAAGGGTTGAAAGTAAGGACAGACATGGGACAACTAATGCCTGCAGTACACCACATAAGGTGCAACAGTATATTTTTGTCTTTTTGGTGTTTATCAAGGGATATGTTTTCTTCCATTTCTTACTAAGTTTTTATCTTATTTCTGATTATCTACCTCTCTCTCTCTCTCTCTCTCTCTCTCTCTCTCTCTCTCAAAACTCCTTTAGTCTTATACTAGAGGCAAACATTATATTAAAAATTTCTTTCTATAACTAAAAAGAAGAAAATAGAAAATAAGGTTTACTACATTTTTCATTCCTGGATGCATTTCCGATGTTTCCCTTTAAAGGAAATGAAAGTTGAGCTTCTTTAAAACGTGCAATTGCATGCATGTCATTTAACTTGAATATTTCCTTAGCATGAAGTAATGGTGAGAATAGGTTATGCATAGGCCGGTCATTCGAATAGTTGATGATAGCTTCAAGTTGGCGGTCTTAATGGATTATTGAGAGAGAGAGAGAGAGAGAGAGAGAGAGAGAGAGAGAAAAGGTGAACATTAAAATTTTTTTGAAATGTGTTGAAGAGAGAGAGAGAGAGAGAGAGAGAGAGAGAGAGAGAGTACTACGTGAAAATCAAAATCAAAGGAGAGATAGCTGGCAAACAAATATATATATATATATATACACACACATATATATATATATATATAGAGAGAGAGAGAGAGAGAGAGAG
Organism: Palaemon carinicauda; assembly: GCF_036898095.1. Lineage (NCBI taxonomy): Eukaryota > Metazoa > Arthropoda > Malacostraca > Decapoda > Palaemonidae > Palaemon > Palaemon carinicauda. Next base: position 6,414,470 of record NC_090760.1, on the reverse strand, counting down.
AGAGAGAGAGAGAGATAGAGAGAGAGAGAGAGGGTATTAGCTGAAAATCAAAACCAGAGGAGAGAAAGCTGACAAACAAATATATATATATACAGTATATATATATATATATATATATAGAGAGAGAGAGAGAGAGAGAGAGAGAGAGAGAGAGAAAGAAAGTAGGTTAAAACAAGTAGTGAAGCATTATCCCATCTAACAACGTTAATCATTGCCTTGCTTACAAAGGGCTTCCACCATAAGAGCAAGCTTACGTACGTAGCCTATCTTACTTCCATAAGCAAAGTGAGATTACAACAGACTAATTCCTTATCTTAACTTCTTACTGAGATAAACGAATTCTGCATCTTCTTTATCTATCTCTTGCAAACACGGCGATTTTTGATATATGAAAAGCTAGCTTTGCATGTGTCAGATGAAGTTCTGGTCATGATAATTAATAATAATGATAAAAATAAAAATAATGATGACAGTAATATAATAACGTGTACCAAATGATAATTTCAGCTGTCTTACTTGGGCACAAATTCATTTTTGAGAAAAACACTGTAAATAGTTAAGAAAAAAAAAACTACATTTAGAAACCCTTTCAATATTTTGGAGAAATTCATATCCAGTGGAAATTTTATTCACTCATATTTTGTGTGTGTGTATATATATATAAATATATATATATATATATATATATACATATATATAAAATGATATCTAACACTAAGACTCACGATTTTCCTTTTTTATTCAAATAAGCCAAAAATTCACTCTAATATCGAATTCATTATGACATTGGATCTCAGACAGAGGAGAATTCCTTTGATTATAAGTATTTCTGCCCGGCCAAGGATACGAACCTATGGCCGATAAAAAGAACAGTAGACATTAGACTTTTAACTACTTGGCTAAAAAGAAAAAGATTTGATTCTGCGTCTGATGTCTTTTTAATCCTGTCGAATTCAAGAGCCAATTTTTATCTCTCTTTACTGGCCAGTGGTCTAAATCGTTGAATATTTACTCTTATATCTATTTGTCAAAGGGTTGAATCCTTGGTCGGGTTAAAGGATTTATTATTAAAGGTATTTCCTCGAGGATCTGAGATCCATCGCCAGAGCGAATTGGATATCAAAGGATATTAAAAATTATATATATATATATATATATATATGTACATATATATATACATATACATATACAGTATATATATATATATATATATTATATATGTATGTGAATATATATATATATATATATATATATGGATAAATATCAACACAACATCGTGTTCAAATAGAAATAAATTTCTACCTCATACTTGGGATCGAACGCTATATATATATATATATATATACTATATGTGTATATACACACGTCTGGCATGTATAAACATATACACCTATACTTATGATGAAAACAGCACACAGAAAATAGTGCATATACACCGCAAGAATCTAACAAAACTCTTCTCAAATCCCCAGTTACAAAATATCCCATGCCTCTATACCTAAGACTCAGGAGAGCTACACCTCCCGTCGTATGTCTCCAGCGAAAGACAAATCCCTCCTGATAATTGCTACGTCCTGTCATAAATGATGATTAATGGGCAGATGCGTCTCTGATCTCGTGCTGAAAGGTGTGAATTCTTAAGGTGAAGGAAAATAATGCTGGTACACATGCATAAACAGGGGTAAACGTGTACGGTGTACATGGACACATACACGCACGCGTCTTACACTGTTAGTAAAAAAAAAAAAAAAAAAAAAAAAAAAACCGTAATTTTAATCGGTAATTCTCCGTGAAAATATATTCTCAATCCTATTTCAGTAAAATACAGGCGACCGTGATTTCACCTTACTAATGTTCTCAACTGTATTTCAGTAAAATGCAGGCGACCGTGTTTTCACCTTACTAATGTTCTCAACCCTATTTCAGTAAATTACAGGCGACCGTGTTTCACCTTACTAATGTTCTCAACTGTATTTCAGTAAAATGCAGGGGACCGTGATTTTACCTTACTAATGTTCTCAACTGTATTTCAGTAAAATACAGGGGACCGTAATTTTACCTTATTATTATTCTGAACCGTATTTCAGTAAAATACAGGGACCGTGATTTCACCTTACTATTATTCTCAACTGTATTTTAGTAAAATACAGGGGACCGTAATTTTACCTTACTATTGTTCTCAACTGTATTTCAGTAAAATACAGGCGACCGTAATTTTAGCTTACTAATGTTCTCAACTGTATTTCAGTAAAATACAGGCGACCATAATTTTACCTGACTAATGTTCTCAACTGTATTTCAGTAAAATGCAGGGGACCGTGATTTTACCTTACTAATGTTCTCAACCGTATTTCAGTAAAGTACAGGGGACCGTAATTTTACCTTACTAATGTTCTCAACTGTATTTCAGTAAAGTACAGGGGACCGTGATTTCACCTTACTAGTGTTCTCAACTGTATTTCAGTAAAGTACAGGGGACCTTAATTTTACCTTACTAATGTTCTCAACTGTATTTCAGTAAAATACAGGGGACCGTAATTTTACCTTACTAATGTTCTCAACTGTATTTCAGTAAAATAAAGGCGACCGTAATTTTACCTTACTTTGTTATCCTTTTTTTACTGGTTGGTTACCGTGATATTACTCTTTTACGTCAATATATCCGTTTCTCAAACGGTACAATTCCTGGAATAAGTGTTGCCAAACATTTACCGTTATATTGGTGCAAATTTTTAACAGTGTATACCAGTTTTTTTTTTTTTTTTTTTTTTTTTAGGCATGGATCTCAAGATAAAGCTATAAATATTGCATGGTTTAACGTGCGATTTTTGAGGAAATTTATGGATTTTATTTTTGTGTTCAAACCCCATAAGCAACTAACATATCAATTTTTGCAACACTGTCCTCTACAAATATTCCCAATTACTTGTTACAATATATTTTCTTTGGCGACACCCGGTTCTTACGTTGTATTCTCTACAATAATTTCCGATTTATTTCCGTGGCAGTAATATATTTAATATTTCCCTGTCGACGTCCGTCTTCGGAAAATCAAAAAAAGGACTCTTTACTACATTTAAGTTGCAATCTTGATAAAAGATAACTAGGACATTCCCCTATCTTTATGGAGCAATCTTGGAGACTAATCAAAGAAAAACAATCGAAGAACATTTCCAAAGTTTGTAACAGCCTTGAAAAAAACTAAAAATATTGTCCATATTCATTACGTAAATTTGGAAAAGAAAAAGAGACAAAGAACATTTATATAAGTACGGAATATAATTGTCGTTGCCATTAATACACGGTAAGAACTGCTGTTATTCAAGATACTATTGATAAATAGTCTTATCAAAGTATAATAATAATAATAATAATAATAATAATAATAATAATAATAATAAACTTCACTGCAGTTTAAAAGTCAAATATATGCAAGGATTTAAAGAGTAGATTTAGATTGGTCGACTTTCTAAACAAGAATATATATAAGCTATACATGTGAGAATCGATAATTAAACCATAAGAATAATAAGTTCATACACATAGTTCAAAAAATGGGAAAAAGTAAAAAAATCAAATAAATAAAACAGCTTTTATATCAACAAAAATTATATTAAAGGACGAAAAACATCAAGACTGAGAGAAACCTTTATCAAAAATGATTTTCATCTTAGAAAAAATATCACATACATAAAACGGGAATTATGAAAAAAAAAATAAATCTTAAATAAAAGAAATATGAATCCAAGAAATGTCTAAAATCCTTCATTTAAAAAAAATGAATCATAAATGTACAAAAACAACATTTTAACATTTTTATTTTTAATGCAATTGGCAACCATCTGATGCTAATAGCCCGTGCCTCAAGGATCCTTGGACATGAAATGAAGGGTTGCCATGTCGTGTAATTGCGAGCTAGATATCGTGCGTGGAAATGGAAAATGGATCTATTTATAAGAATAGTCTTCCACTGTCTTGGGTTAGAGTTCTCTTGTTGAGGGTACACTCGGGTACACTATTCTATCTAATTTCTCTTTCTCTTGTTTTGTTAAAGTATCTATAGTTTATATAGAAAATATTTATTTTAATGTTATAATTGTTGTTAGAATATTCGATTTTTCCTTATTTCCTTTCCTCACTGGGCTATTTTCCCTGTTGGGGCCCCTGGGCTTATAGCATCCGGCTTTTCCAACTAGGGTTATAGCTTAGCAATTAATAATAATAATAATAATAATGATAATAATAATAATAATAATAGTTGATGGCATGTAAAGGAATAATGACCAAAAATTGTAGGTCATCAGGAGATTATTATGATAATCAGGTTATGAATAAATCAGTAGGTGATTAGGGTAAAATAGACATTAAGCTATGATCATAAAATTATAAATAAAATAATGGGATTTAGTAAAATGGTAAAAGTTCAAGTTTATTATTATAAAATTATAAATAAAATTATGTGATTTAGGAAAATGGTAAAAGTTCAAAATTGCAGCAAATCTTTTTATGTTGAATAGGCTGACATAAGTCTTTTTATAGTTTATATATTGAAATATCTGTTTTAATTTTGTTACTGTTTTTAAAATAATGTATTTTAATTGTTCATTATTACTCAGATCGTTCATTCATTTCCTTATTTTACTTTCCTCCCTGGGCTATTGTTCCCTGTTGGAGCCCTTGGGCTTATAGCATCTTGCTTTTCCAACTAGGGTTATAGCTTAGGTAGTAATAATAATAATAATAATAATAATAATAATAATAATATTAATAATAATAATCATAATAATAATAATAATAATAATTATGAATACATTATTAGTTAATAAGGGTAAAATAGCCATTAAGCTAAGATCATAAAATTATGAATAGAAATAATAGGATTTAATAAAGAATATATCACATGTATGAAAATTATTTAGATAAGAAGAGAGGGCTAATAGGATATGTTAGTCGTAATGTTTAATGGTCAGAAATAAAATCACATATAATAAAATAATTGAAGAATGAAAATATTGAGGCCATGAATTATAGGTCAAGATATTACAGGAGAAAATATCATTCAGATGAGAAATTGGCTGAATGAAATGACTTGGCAAAATACTTAAAAAAAAAAAATTGGAAAAAAAAAATTGAAAAAAAAATTGAAAAAAATATTGAAGTCCAGAATTATCGCTCAAAAAATTGAAGTAATATTGTATATAACATTCAGATGAGCAATTGCCTGAATGAAATGACTGGTCGAAATACATGGGAAAAATAAGTAAAATTTAAAATTAAGTAAAAGCTGTAAACGTGAAACAATGAAATTAAAAGTTAAGTACAATCTGTTTTTTTTCTTCGGGGAAAGGTTAAATAGGGAACGATGCGTCAGTTACCTTATTTGTGTAAAAAAAAAAAAAATCTACGAAAACTATATACCTAAATTTCTTTATTTTAATAACCACATTTTTTTCGGGGGAGGAGGAGGGGGAATACGGTTAAGATGCGAACGATTCGTTATATCAAACTACAAATTTCTAAACGCTTTTGGAGTTCCCAGACAGACCAGCCAAGTACCCAATTCATTTTGTAAAAAAGCAAGGTTAAGGATCCCTTACAACCTTCAATTTTCAAAGAGATCAGGCAATAACTTCCTACAGTTTTATGCCCCTTTAATTTACGTTATTCGGCAAAGAGCAAAAGAGCAATCAGTCAATTACTTTCTAATCTAATTTACTTTATTTAGCAAAGAGCAAAAGAGGAATCAGTCAATCACTTTCTCCTCTAATTTACTTTATTTAGCAAAGAGCAAAAGAGGAATCAGTCAATCACTTTCTCCTCTAATTTACTTTATTTAGCAAAGAGCAAAAGAGGAATCAGTCGATAACTTTCTCCTCTAATTTACTTTATTTAGCAAAGAGCAAAAGAGGAATCAGTCGATAACTTTCTCCTCTAATTTACTTTATTCAGCAAAGAGCAAAAGCGCAATCAGTCAATCACTTTCTCCTCTAATTTACTTTATTCAGCAAAGAGCAAAAGAAGAATCAGTCGATAACTTTCTCCTCCAATTTACTTTATTCAGCAAAGAGCAAAAGAAGAATCAGTCAATAACTTTCTCCTCTAATTTACTCTATTCAGCAAAGAGCAAAAGAGGAATCAGTCAATCACTTTCTAATCTACTTTACTTTATTTAGCAAAGAGCAATGAGTTGCAAGTCCCAACAGCTTAAGAAGTAATCAAATTTTTCAAACAGTTAAATGAAACAACTTATAATTGTAAACAAGCTTCCTCACATTCTAAAACATTTCATAATTAACACCGAAGGAAAACGAGTTGCCAGCGCCAACGGCCTCCTAAGCACACATTCTAAAAGAATTTCATAATTCCATTTCACCAATTTACATCGAAGGAAAACGAGTTGCCAGCGCCAACGGCCTCCTAAGCAAACATTCTAAAATATTTCATAATTCCATTTCACCAATTTACATCGAAGCAAAACGAGTTGCCAGCGCCAACGGCCTCCTAAGCACACATTCTAAAATATTTCATAATTCCATTTCGCCAATTTACATCGAAGGAAAACGAGTTGCCAGCGCCAACGGCCTCCTAAGCACACATTCTAAAATATTTCATAATTCCATTTCGCCAATTTACATCGAAGGAAAACGAGTTGCCAGCGCCAACGGCCTCCTAAGCACCTGTAAGGTCACAGCCTCCTTTTTACGTCCTTGGTTCGTGTTCAGCACGTGTTGTTCTAAAGTACCCATCAGAGAGTTCATGGGGCCGTTCAGGTGGACTACGCATAGAAATGTTCATTTCGGGGAGACCCGAACATTCATGGATGATCCACTTACGAGACTTCAGAGCCCATCATCATCATCATCATCATCACCATCATCATCATCATCGTCATCATCATCATCTTGAGGCGGAGATTTGCATCCCTCAAAGTGCATCTTCTTCTTCATCTTCTTCTTTATCTCATTCAAGCGATATATATTCAAGACTGTATAAACTTAGCGGTTTATTCTGGCGGGGCGTGAGGATGGTGATAGAGGAAATGGTGATTAGGATGGTGATGTTGTTAAAGATGATTGATGGATGGTTATGATGATAATGGTTAAGATGAGGATGATGGAAGGCTTTGGTGATAACGGTTAAGATGATAATGTTAGTAAAGATTGTGATGGAGGGTTATGGTGATAATGGTCAAGATGATAATGTTGGTAAAGATAATGATGGATGGTTATGGTGATAATGGTCAAGATGATAATGTTGGTAAAGATAATGATGGATGGTTATGGTGATAATGGTCAAGATGATAATGTTGATAAAGATTGTGAAGGAGGGTTATGGTGATAATGGTTAAGATGGTAATGTTGGTAAAGATTGTGATGGAGGGTTATGGTGATAATGGATAAAATGATAATGTTGGTAAAGATAATGATGGATGGCTTTGGTGATAACGGTTAAGATGATAATGTTAGTAAAGAAGTTATGGTGATAATGGTTAAGATGATGATGTTGGTAAAGATGGTGATGGATGGCTATGGTGATAATGGTTAAGATGATAATGTTAGTAAAGATTGTGACGGATGGTTATGGTGATAATGGTCAGGATGATAATGTTGGTAAAGATAATGTTGGATGGTTATGGTGATAATGGATAAGATGATAACGTTGGTAAAGATTGTGATGGAGGGTTATGGTGATAATGGTTAAGATGATGATATTGGTGAAGATGGTAATGGATGGCGATGGTGATAATGGTTAAGATGATGATGTGGGTAAAGATAATGATGGATGGCTATGATGATAATGGTTAAGATGATGATATTGGTAAAGATAATGATGGATGGGTATGGTGATAAGGGTTAAGATGATGGTGATGGATGGCTATGGTGATAATGGTTGAGATGATGTTGTAGGTAAAGATGATAGACTACCAAAATAGTTAAAACCTATTCAAGCTTTGTGGCTAACGGCGCTTCTTGGCAAAGACGCTGATAGTGATGGAGAGGAAAGAAGATGGTGATGAAGATGGTGATGATGATGTACGCTGGCCCCCTCCCACCGAGTGGTGAGGAAATAAGGCCGCTTAAATATCTGAAGTTTATTGGCCCACGAGAGATCTCGACTGTTAGATTACAGGTCCAAAGGTGTAATTAAAAGATTGAAGAACTTGTAAACATCTTCCCCAACCTCTCTCTCTCTCTCTCTCTCTCTCTCTCTCTCAGTGATAGGAACGAGTGGAAAAGAGAAGTGGCAAAAGCTAGAATTAATCTCTCTCTCTCTCTCTGTCTCTCTCTCTCTCTCTCTCTCTCTCTCTCTTAGTGATAGGAAAGTGTTGAAAAGGGAGGTGGGAAAAGCTAGAAGTGAAATATAAATCTCTCTCTCTCTCTCTCTCTCTCTCTCTCTCTCAGTGATAGGAAGAAGTGGAAAGCTAGAATTAAAATCTCTCTCTCTCTCTCTCTCTCTCTCTCTCAGTAAGAGAAAAGAGTGGAAAAGGGAGGTGGGAAAAGCTAGAATTGAAATATCTCTCTCTCTCTCTCTCTCTCTCTCTCTCTCTCTCGAAAAAGTAAAAATAATATTTGGGTTTACAATGAATGAATAAATGAATGAATGAATTGAAGTTCTTTTAGGTTTACAAATAAATAAAGAGAGAGAGAGAGAGGAGAGAGAGAGAGAGAGAGAGAGAGAGAGAGAGATTATTTGTAAACTTACTTTATTTGGTTCTGAACGAGAGAAAGTATTAAGTAAAACCTTAGTGATAATATATATACATGAGAGAGAGAGAGAGATTATTTGTAAACTTAGTGTATTTGGTTCTGAACAAGAGAAAGTATTAAGTAAAACCTTAGTGATAATATATATATACATGAGAGAGAGAGAGAGGAGAGAGAGAGAGAGAGAGAGGGGGGGGGGCGGGGACAAGGCAAACACTCAACTCACCGACAGCAGTTATTAAAATATTCATAGTTATCGTTCAAGCTAATAAAGAAGATTTCATGTTGCAAAGGCATATCATTAAGTGGTCCATAAAGCGATTTATTTAGCGATCTGATAAAATCTTCACAGAGAGAGAGAGAGAGAGAGAGAGAGAGAGAGAGAGAGAGATAGAGAGATAGAGAGAGAGAGAGAGAGAGAGAGAGAGAGATTTACCAAATCACTTCCAAAGTAGTTTTCATGACTATAGTTTAGCATATACATATATATATATATATATATAGATATATATATTTATATATATATATATATATATATAGATATATATATTTATATATATATATATATATATATATATATATATATATATTTATATACATACATATTTATATGCATACATAATATATATATATAAAGAGAGAGAGAGAGAGAGAGAGAGAGAGAGAGAGAGATAATTAATACATTTCAGAAAGGTAATTATTGGGGAAAGGTTAGATAAATATAGCTCACAAGAGGGAACACATAATAGAGAGAGAGAGAGAGAGAGAGAGAGAGAGAGAGAGAGAGAGAGAGATAATTAATAAATTTCAGAAAGGTAATTAATGGGGAAAGGTTAGATAAAAATAGCTCACAAGAGGGTACACATAATAGAGAGAGAGAGAGAGAGAGAGAGAGAGAGAGAGAGAGAGAGAGCAAGTACACATGCATGTAAACAAGGCCATGGTAGTGGTCAACCCCCTGTGGAGAACATTCAATACCCGAGTTGTACCCAATACTTAAACGCGTTACTTATCGCCCCTTTTAAACCCACGCCAATATCACTTCATCGAAGCTAAAACGGAGAAACAGTGAAATACGGCGAAGAGAGACACATGAAAATTTACACTGACCCTTCGGACGCCCCCAGAAGAACATATTGTCAATTTTTTTTAGTGAGGCACATTTGCATCGACTCGCAGCGGTGGCCTTTTAGCTCGGAAATGTTTGTTGATCGCTGATTGGTTAGAATTATCTTGTCTAACCAATCAGCAGCGATCAGGAAACTGTTCCGAGCTAAAAAGAACATATTGTCAATTTTTTTCAGTGAGGCACATTTGCACCGACTCGCAGCGGTGGCCTTTTAGCTCGGAAATGTTTGTTGATCGCTGATTGGTTAGAATTATCTTGGCTAACCGATCAGCAGCGATCAGGAAACTGTTCTGAGCTAAAAAGGACACCCCTTGCAAGTCAGTGCAAATCTGCCTCACTAAAAAAAATTGACTATAGTGGACCGATCGGCAATGAGATTTACAGGCCTTCGCACGCCCCAGAAGAACATAGTGGACCGCTCCGCGAAGCCGGGCATTGAGATTTACAGCAGGGGGGGGGGGGGGGGGGGAGTTAGGGGTGTACCCGAATTTCCCTTAACCAATCGATAGCATCTCGATTCCCAAACTAGACGATTCGTTGCCGTAAATAAAGATGGAGGTAATTGCTCTCCAAAATGCAGAATGGGGGTGACGCTATCAACTCGGGTCGGAACGAACGGCGTAAACAAATGTATACATCCGTGTTCCAGATAACGTGCTGGTAATCATATGCTTGTTGAACATTATCGCTGATCTAAATAAACAGGGATGGATGCCCTTTTTCGGCTCGGGGTCTCCCTCTCTCTCTCTCTCTCTCTCTCTCTCTCTCTCTCTCTGGAAGATGCAAAATACACCGGAAGATGCATTAGCAACTCTCTGGTGGATATAGGAGGTTCCTCAATCTGAGGGACCTGGGGGAACCCAAACATAGAATAAGGCAATAAGGTAAGGTTCTCTCTCTCTCTCTCTCTCTCTCTCTAACATATATATATATATATATATATATATATATATATATATATATATATATATATATATATGACATACTTATGATAGGTGGGTTTAGTAAATCATGGGATAAATTAAAAAAGACAGAAGATTTGGATAGAGAAAATATAAATGTAGGACTGAAAATGAATATGAGTAAAACTAAGATAATGCTTAATGAAAATGGAGAGAGACAACCAATTGTTAATGATAATGATGATGATAATAATAATAATAATAATAATAATAATAATAATCTTATTATAATTATTATTATTATTATCTGCTAAACTGCAACCCTAGTTGGAAAGGCAGGATGCTATGAGAACAGGGGCTCCAACAAGGAAAATAGCCCAGCGAGGAAAGGGAAAAAAGAAAAAGAAAATATCATAAGAACAGTAACAACATTAAAATAATATCTTCTATATAAAGTATAAAAAATTTAACAAAACAAGAGGAAGAGAAATAAGACAGAATAGTGTGCCCATGTATTACCTCAAGCAAAAGAACTCTAACCCAAGACAGTGGAAGACCATGGTATAGAGGCTATGTCACTACCCAAGACTAGAGAACAATGGTTTGATTTTGGAGTGTCCTTCTCCTAGAAGAGCTGCTCACCATAGCTAAAGTCTCTTCTACCCATACAAAGAGGAAAGTGGCCACTGAACAATTAGACTGCAGTAACCCCTTGAGTGAAGAAGAATTGTTTGGTAATCTCAGTGTTGTCAGGTGTATGAGGACATAGAATATGTAAAGAATAGGCCAGACTATTCGGTGTAAGTGTAGGCAAGGGAAAAGGAACCGTACCCAGAGAAGAGGAACCAACGTTGTACTGTCTGGCCAGTCAAAAGCACCCCTTAACTCTCTAGCGGTAGTATCTCAACGGGTAGATGATGCAAATATGTATTATAGCATAGCACCATCATTGTATTCACAAACACCATTTGATAAACAAACACCCGTAACCCTCTTCCCCTCGGTGCTTTTACAAACACCATTTGATAAACAAACGACCGTAACCCCTTTCCTCTCGGTGCTTTCACAAACCCCATTTGATAAAGAAACGCCCGTAACCCCTTTACCCTCGGTGCTTTAACAAACACCATTTGATAAACAAACACCCGTAACCCCTTTCCTCTCGGGGCTTTCACAATTTGATAAACAAACAGCCGTAATTTCTTTCATCTCAGTGCCTTCACAAACACCATTTGATAAAAAACACCAGTAACCCTTTTCCTCTCTTTGCTTTCACAAACACCCGTAAACCCCTTCCCCTCGGAACCCCCTCCCCTTAAAATAAATAAAAAATTAATCAGGAAGGGAATCGAAGAAGGCCGTATCAAATGGAATCACATGATCCTGGCATAAACGGGCCCTTGGTTATAAAACTAACATCAATACTCTACCATCGCAAGACCTCTCGGTTATTGCAGTAAAGAAAACGCTTTGCCACCGACCGCAAGTACCGCAGGCAAAATGCCAAATGATCGGCGAAATGACCGCTAATGAAACCGCAAGATAAGTGAGCATTCATCTCCGAGGTTCTGGTTTTTATTTGGTGGTTTTGGGCATCGGATTTCGGTTGCGAACGGAGTAGAAATCACGTAGGTTTTGTTAAGGAAATTTCAGGGTTTTTGGTTAAATTAACATTTAGTTTTTTTTTTATTTTTGTCATTTACATTAGCTAAATTTATTGCTATGATTGGTTAAGATAAACATTTAAAGGAGAAAACCGAAATTTATACTGTATATATAGTGACAAAATAATAATAATAATAATAATAATAATAATAATAATGATGATGATGATGATGATGATGATAATAATAATAAATTAAAATATGAATTTTTCATAAGGAATTTCGTTTTAGTTTCCTTTAATAATATGGGAATCTCTCTAGTGTAAAGACATAAGAAATTAGCAAAAACATTTAGTTTTATTGTCATTAACATTAGCTAAACTTATCGCTATGATTGGTTGAAATAAATATCTAGTTTAGTCATTATCATTATCTAAATTTATCTCTATAATTGGTTAATATAAACATTTAGTTTATTGTCAATAACATCAGCTAAATTTATTGCTATGATTGGTTAAAATAAATATTTAGTTTATTGTCAGTATCATTATCTAAATTTATGGCTATAATTGGTTAATATAAACATTTAGTTTGCTATCATTAACATTACCTAAATTAATTGTTATGATTGGTTTAAATAAATATTTAGTTTATTGTTATTATCATTATCTAAATTTATCGCTATAATTGGGTAATATAAACATTCAGTTTATTATCATTAACATTAGCTAAATTAATTGCTATGATTGGCTAAAATAAATATTTAGTTTATTGTCATTATCATTAGCTAAATCTATCGCTATAATTGGTTAATATAAACATTTAGTTTATTATCAATAACATTACCTAAATTTATTGCTATGATTGGTTAAAATGAATATTTAGTTTATTGTCATTAACATTAGCTAAATCTATTTGTATGATTGGTTAAAAAGACATGTAAAGGAGAAAAGCGAAATTCATACTGTATACATACACAGATAAAATAATACATACATATACCAAGGCACTTCCCCAAATTTTGGGGGGTAGCCGACATCAAACAAATGAAAAAAAAAAGGGGAACTTTCCTCTCTACGCTCCTTCCAGCCTGACGAGGGACTCAATAATAATAATAATAATAATAATAATAATAATAAAATAATAATAATAATAATAATAATAATAATAATAATATGATTTTCGTTTCGGTTCTCTTAATAATAATAATAATATGATTTTCGTTTCGGTTCTCTTAATAATATGGAAATCTCTCTGAAGTAAAGACATAAGACATTGGGAAAACCATTTATTATTTTTTATTTTTAGCCATTTACATATTAACAAAAATCAAACGCATTTCGTCTTCCTTAATTGATATTTGTATGAAAGAAAAAATAAAAAGTCTTTATTGATATTTTCTTCAATTTTTACAATTGATTTTAAAGAAAATGCAGATTTATTTTAATTTTTTTCGTCATCCAAACTATTACATTCATCAAAATAATAAATTCTTCTTAGTCAACTCAGAATAAAGCTTCACAATTGATCTTAAAGAAATGAAATACAAATTAAATTCCTTTTTTTCAAAATTATTATAATAGAAAGAATAAAACTATTTTATTCAGCAAAAGAAAAAACTTTTTTAGTCAACTCAATTAAAGTTTTACAATTGATCTTAAAGAAATTAAATAGAAATAAAATTACTTTTTTGCAATTATCACAATCATTATAATCAAAAGAAAAAAAAAACTTTATAGCTAACTCAGAATAAAGTGTAACATTTGATCTTAAAGAAATTAAATACAGATTAAATTCCTTATTTTTTTAATTATCACAATTATAATCAAAAGAAAAAAACATTTTAGCCAAACCAGACTGAAAACAAAATTAGTCAAGATTATCAAACGGACTGGAGTAAAAACACCGAGACCCTAACACGCCCCCCCCCCCCCACCCCTCAGTCCCTCCCCGTTCCAGCAACCTCCAAACCTTGAAATCCACCTAGCTCCGAACAAGGACCCATCTTATGGAAATGAGATCTACTAACGGGCTCTGGTAAAATCGGAGACAATGTCCAGCACGCCGAGGTATATCTTACACGAACACGTGTTAGCAGTAGCACCTGGCGAGGTTTTAATGGCCAGGTGCAGCTCCCTTTATTGGGGACCGAAGAGCTATTGGAGGAATTAGGCGAGTTCCGAAAGATTCTTGTTCGATTTGGCGTTTGTCGGTGTTCGGAAAAGGTCGGCAGATAGCGGTTTATTTAGGGGAGAGAGAGAGAGAGAGAGAGAGAGAGAGAGAGAGAGAGAGAGAGAGAGAGAGAGAGAGAGAGAGAGTTTATATCTGAAGGTTTCTATTTCGGAGCGAATGAGGGACTTTTTGATTGTAAGGTCTTCAACTTTTTTTGTTAAGATAAAATTTTAAATACAGTTTATATATGCATTGTATACACTGTATATATATATATATATATATATATATATATACATATATATATATATATATATATATATATAAGAAAATAAGGAAATTACAAGAAAAGTACTTAACAATTAAAACAAAATATATGAAAATAAGGAAACTACAAGTAAAGTAATTATCAATTAAAATAAAATATTTTAAGAACAGTAACATTAGAATAAATATTTTATAGGTAAACTAAGGTTATAGCTCAGCAAATAAATTAATAATAATAGTAATAATTATAATAACAATAATAATAATAATAAATAGTAGTAATAACAGTAATTCACCATCTCCAATCTATTTATAATAGTTAAAAATTATTTTTTTTACTATCTTTTCCACCTGCACATGTACAAAAAATCGCTTGAAACACAATTGTCTTTTAAAACATATTTTCCCATCAGTGGCTAGTCCATTCCCTCTCTCTATTCTAACAAACTCATTATTATTATTATTATTACTAGCCAAGCTACAACCCTAGTTGGAAAAGCAAGATGCTATAAGCCCAAGGGCTCCAACAGGGAAAAATAGCCCAGTGAGGAAAGGAAATAAGGAAATAAATAAATGATGAGAATAAATTAACAATATATCATTCTAAAAACAGTAACAGCGTCAAAATAGATATGTCCCATATAAACTATTAACAACATCAAAAACAGATAAGTCATATAAACTATAAAAAGACTCATGTCAGCCTGGTCAACATAAAAACATTTGCTCTTTTGACAAACCCCATCATTGAAACTTCCATAATATGATCAATTCTATCACCTTCGTCTTCAATCTATGTATTTCATTCAATTATCCTTTAAGAGTTGCTTTTACTTTCTTCCCATTGCAATGATATATTGTTAATTTATTCTCATCATTTATTTATTTCCTTATTTCCTTTCCTCACTGGGCTATTTTTCCCTGTTGGAGCCCTTGGGCTTATAGCATCTTGCTTTTCCAACTAGGGTTGTAGCTTAGTTAGTAATAATAATAATAATAATAATAATAATAATCGTGTTGATATAATCTACAATCACATTGAAAGGTTTAAAGGTCGCTCATGAATGGCAGAGGCAAGGGCAACAGTGACATTGCCCTATCGAGCAAGACAATGCCCTAGAGACTGACCATATATACATATGATCAGCGCCCAAACCCCCTCTCCACCCAGGCTATGGCCAAGGAGGGCCAGGCAATGGCTGCTGATGACTCAGAAGATTGATCTGTAGGCACCCTCGAACCCCCCATCCTTAGCTCACAAGGATGGTGAGGTCGCAGCGACCAAAGAAACTGACAAGACTCGAACCGCAGTCTGGCTATCAACAGTCGGGGACGTTACCACATCGGCCACCAAAACCCTTTCCTTTCCTACTTTAGTCTAATTCCATATCAGTTCTCTCTCTCTCTCTCTCTCTCTCTCTCTCTCTCTCTCTCTCTCAGTTCAAATAGTGAACAAATGCCCACGTATTTCTGTTCACCATCCCTACGACTGAAAGTCAGTGAAAAGACAATGTTTGGAGTCGCAATATTATCGGGTAATAAAACGAAATATTGAAATAGCTGATCCTTAGTCTGTCCTATTCTACTGCATTTACTTTACACTGATAAACCAGAAGTTCTCTGCACATGTTAAAAGGATAAGGATAAAAAAAAACATACTATGCCAAGGTTAAATTGTTCGAGGTAAACCAATCTCAATACAAACCTAAATATATTAATTTTATCAATTAAATAAATTCATATGTCTCTTTTCATAAGATTTAATATATAAAATGTATAGCATAAGTGTCAAAGATTATAAAATATAAAAGAATTATTAAAGAACAATTATTGAACAACTATCACAGCTTTAAATATAATCATGAGAGGAAGAAGAAATAAGATTTCCTAATATAAGTGTCAAATGATTATATATATATATATATATATATATATATATATATATATATATATATATATATATATATATATACATATACATACATCCAGTTTGCAGGGCATATGCACACACCACATTGACTATCGTTGCTCCCAATCTTAGCTTTAAACTCATAATTCTGTCATTTTTCCTATTCACCCCCAATCAAATTTTCCTTCAACTATATGTGTATGTGTGTATACACACACACACACACACATATATATATATATATATATATATATATATATATATATATATATATATATATATATATATATATATATATAAGTTATTACATAGCTATTGTTGTACAGCCAGCGCAACTTCAAATAGTCTTGAGAGCAAGAGGAATAATATACATTTAATTCAATATTTTCTAAGAGGGGGACTTTTACCTTCTACCCTGACAACGACGCCTGATAAAAGAAAGGCGCTATTCGCTTTAAGAGCCGACAGAAGGATCCTTAGAAAAAACACAACTTGTACTTTGGGCTCCTTCTTTTATATGCCGCACCGCAACGTCCGTAGGTGGCGCTTTATCGCCCGGTGTAGGATACCTGTTTTGTTTGTGTATAATGATGGTGACGGAATAATCCGCCGATGAGGTGTTAAGGGAGTGTTTTATTAGGCGAGTTTCCTCCTCGGATAAACAAACTCTCCTCAACACTTCCTTCTATCTTAAAGAGCTGACATTTGAGGTATTTTTGGGGTTGCATCTAGTCAAAATTGTTCTGAGTAGGGATAACTTAACGGGGTGAAATGGTTTGCGCATTGCCATAATCAACAAAGCTATGATAGGGCCATTTCAGGACAATTCCATCCTGTTCGTAATACTAGGCATGCAGTTAATTCTAATAGCCAGGCCTTCTCTCTCATGAGGCTCAATACTATACAGGATTCTAGAAGTTCTATTCCAGCTGTGACCAAGTTGTGGAATGATCTTCCTAATCAGGTGGTTGAATCAGTAGAACTTCAAAAGTTCAAAGTTGCAGCTAATGTTTTTATGTTGAACTGGCTGTCATAAGTCTTTTTATAGTTTATATATGACATATCTGTTTTGACGTTGTTACTGTTTTTAGATTGATTTATTATTAATTTGTTCTCATCATTTATTCATTTCCTTAATTCCTTTCCTCACTGGGTTATTTTTCCCTATTGGAGCCTTTGTGCTTGTAGCATCTTGCTTTTCCAACTAGGGTTTTAGCTTGGCTAGTGCTAGTAATAATAATAATAATAATAATAATAATAATAATAATAAAGAGGTATTTTTGGGGTTACATCTAGTCAGAATTGTCCTGAGTGGGAATAACTTAACGTGGTGAAATGGTTTGCGCATTGCCATGATCAGCAAAGCTGTAATAGGGCCATCCATACTAGGTTGGTTTTCTGTGAGCAATCATACTAATGTCTCCCAACATCACCAATCCACAGTTGGCCAGCATGATAATCAAAACTGGCCAAACCCCTGAGATGAATAAGAACATATCTGAGGCCTTTGACCTGCAGTGGAATAGAATGAATGAATGATTTGAAGTTCTCGGGCATCCTGACATCGAAGGTCATTGACACCGACGTGGAATAGAAACAGCTCCATTTGTTGTTATTGTTCTGGAAGATTATTACAAAATAACTTTAATGATTGGTTAATAACTACTGGAAATTTGCGCGCTAAAGTCAAATTTCAACTGGCTTTATTTATGTAACATTTGGTAGAATTTCGAATTATAGATATGCACTGCGCATCATAAGGAACTGGCTATCCTTTGACAATGAATCCTCTATGTATTCAGTCAGTCAATGAGGCGACTGGCGAAATCTATCTGAGGCCCTTTGCGTCAATAGGCGTAGGAGGAGACAATGACGGTAGAATTTCGAGTGTTGCCTCATCTGAGTACAAATTTAGGGAAAACTATATTTTGGCGGCTGATTAAAACCTAAATACCTTTTTGAGGAACACTTCCAGGACACTTTTTTTTTTTTGGGGGGGGGGACAGTATATTTCCTGTATTGCATCACCCATAAACAGATTTAAGGAATACCATAAATTTTAGGTATTTCTTTCACCCTGAATAGATTTAGGGAATGCCGTAAATTTTAGGTCTTTCTTTAACCCTGAATAGATTTAGGGAATACCATAAATTTTAGGTGCTTCTTTAACCCTGAAAAAAGATTAAAATAGTTAGGATTGTACCTTATATAGGGATAGATTTTGGACGAATTATATTCTTGGGCGTGGCATCATCCCTTAAACACATTTAGGAACAGCAAAATATTACGACTGTTGCTCTATTCATAACCTTCTTTTCGTCTCCATTGTATTAGCAATTTGTATTTTCATCTGGCCTGAACTACATTATTCTATTATCAATCCTGTTACGGTTGTTCCTATTATCATCAGCACGATACAGTTTTATTATTATTGTTATTATCATTATTATTATAACCATTACTTGCTAAGCTGCAACTCTAGTTGGAAAAGCAAGATGCTATATGCAGAGGGGTTCCAACAGGGAAAACAGCCCAGTGAGGAAAGGAAACAAGGAAAAACAAAATGTTTAAGAAGAGTAACAACATTAGAATAAATATAAACTATAAAAATTAAAAAAAAAAATAAGAGCAAGAGAAACAAGACAGAATAGCACGCCCGAATTACCTTCAAGCAAGAGAACTCTATCCCAAGGCAGTGGAAGACTATGGTACAGAGGCTATGGCACTAACCAAGACTAGAGAACAATGGTTTGATTTTGGAGTGTCCTCCTAGAAGAGCTGCAGACCATAGCTAAAGAGTCTCTTTTACCCTTAACAAGAGGAAATTAACCTCTGAACAATTACAGTGCAGTAGGTAACCCCTTAGGTGAAGAAGAATTGTTTAGTAATCTCAGTGTTGTCAGGTGTATGAGGGCAAAGGAGAATAAATAAAGAATAGGCTCAACTATTCGCTGTCTGAGTGTGTAAGCAAAGGGAAAATAGACCGTAACCAGAGAGTAGGGTCCTATGCAGTACTGCCTGCCCAGTTAAAAGACCCCATAACTCTCTAGCGGTAATATCCCAACGGGTGGCTGGTGCCCTGACCAACCTACTACTTACTAAACTTGTGATTAGAATTAATTAACAATTGATAAATCCATTGGGACAGTTACAGATTCTAAACCGTTGTTTACACTCTTTTGTTGTCATCAGTATTACCATAGGTTAAGCTATCATCATTATCTTCTTTCTAATACATTCTGTATTATTTCTGTTGTATCTGAATTATATATTTATATACGGCACTATGTGGAAATGATTAGTGAATATCATTATCGTTGTAGTTAGAATTTTCGACAATAT
>NC_090760.1:6381940-6391940 GCF_036898095.1 Palaemon carinicauda | reverse complement strand
AATTCCAGAACGTAACAATGAATGGAAGTCTGAACGTTCGATGGGGGTATAGTTTAGCCTTACGTTCTATGGATTGAACGACACCTTCTGGAGCTTAAAGTCCTTTGAAGGATAAATTCAAGAACGTAACAATGAATGAAAGTTCATACCTTTTGAAAGATGAATTCCAGAACGTAGCAATGAATGGAAGTCTGAACGTTCAATGAGGGTATAGTTTAGCCTTACGTTCTATGGATTGAACGACACGTTCTGGAGCTGAAAGTCATTTGAAGGATAAATTCCAGAACGTAACAATGAATGAAAGTTCATTTCTTTTGAAAGATAAATTCCAGAACGTAGCAATGAATGGAAGTCTGAACGTTCAATGGGCGTATAGTTTCGCCTTACATTTCATGGATTAAAAGAAACGTTCAGAGGATTTAAATGAAAGGATAAATCTTTTGAAGAACAAAGTCAGAACAATAATGAAGAACGCGTTAGACTTAAAAATGTTCTATATTAATGACAAAATAATAAAAAATAATATTTTCTTGAGAGAACTCTCAATATATTGATATCAAATCAAAGTGAAATGAGAAAAAAAGCGGGGAAATTAAATTGCAATGTTACTAATTTGCTTATACAATCGGATTTCAAAATCTTAAACAAACGATTATTCGAACTGAGGTTTTATTTTACCAAGGAAAGGCTGATCTTAATTCCAGTCAGAACATTAATGTATCTTTTAACACTAAGATACAAAGCCAAATGCTAACAATCATCAAGTAAGTAAAGTAGATATGAGGAAGAGAAATTCGATATCTATATTTTTATTCAGCTCGTTCCCGATTCATATAACCTTCACTCCCATGAGAGGCGCATTTCCCACTATCCTCAGCTTGTTCTCACCTGCCCACTACATTCAAACTTCTTTAAAAAAAAAAAAAAAAAAAAAAAAAAAAAAAAAAAAAAAAAAAAAAAAAAAAAAATAATAATAATAATAATATAATTAAGTATAAAAATAAAGATACATTTCTAGTCTCTTCCTCTTTCTCTTTTTTTTTTTTTGGAATGGTTCACACTTATATCCATTCATTAACCAACTTATAGTCAATTTCTTTAAGCGAGGCAGATTTGCACCGACTCGCAGCGGTGCCCTTTTAGCTCGGAAAAAGTTTTCTGATTGCTGATTGGTTGGACGAGATAATTCTAACCAATCAGCAATCAGGAAACTTTTCCGAGCTATAAGGGCACCGCTGCGAGTCGGTGCAAATCTGCCTCGCTAAAAGAAATGGACTATCGAATATAAGTACTTATTCTCAGAGAGCACCAATCCCAGAATGTCTTTCGGCACTAATAGCAACCTTTATCACTTTCTCCTTTTTGTGAGACACCTCAAACACAACCTTAATCCCATCATCCTTAGTTCTTTTAAAACTTAATTTTTTGTGAAAAGTCTGTACATTAACCAATTTATTGGACTACTTGTTTCTGATACACTCATAAATAAACACATCATTAGGTGAACACATAAAAATATAGAATAAACAACGAAAATATATGTCCAAAATAGCATTAAATATCGTTAACGGGATTTGCCTGATTAGGGAAATGAACGAGTATTTGCAGGAAGGAACCTAAATAGTAGCCTACACTTGATACCAGTTTATATACATACATAAACACACATACGTGTATATATATATTTATATATATACAATATATATATATATATATATATATATTATATATATATATATATTTCTCTTCCTCACTGGGCTATTTTTCCGTGTTGAAGCCCTTGGAGTTATAGCATCTTGCTTTTCCAACTACTGTAGGGTTGTAGCTTAACTAGTAATAATAATAATAATAATAATAATAATAATAATAATAATAATAATAAAAATAATAATAATGCATATATATACATATATATATATATGTATATATATATATATATATTTATATATATATATATATATATATATAGAGAGAGAGAGAGAGAGAGAGAGAGAGAGAGAGATGAGAGAGAGAGAGGAGAGAGAGAGAGAGAGAGAGAGATGCAAAATATTCTAACACCAATTAAGTTTACATATTTTATAATAAAAGCACATATATTTTAGGAAACTTTCAGTTCACTCCCAAGGCAAATTTGACCTACTAATCTATAAGTTTTAAAAGACATTAATCTAACATTCTATCAGCCCCCGTGGCTTAAAAAAAAAAACTATAAAAATAAAATAAAATAAAAAAGTCGAGAATCTGAGTTTAGTGATAGATTTTCCACGTGGATCGATGAGGCTTGTCTATAAATGGTCACTTAATGAGACCTGACGGGTTGCGTGATAGATTGTTTATAAGTTATTTTTATATACTCTTTTTTTTTTCCTCGGTTCAAAACCAGATTATGTATTATAAATTCAACAGCATCTATTTAACAGAAGGGGGGTGGGAGGGGGAGTTCCCCGGTACCCTATAGCAGTGGTGGTCGAATCTCTCTCTCTCTCTCTCTCTCTCTCTCTCTCTCCTCTCTCTCTCTCTCTCTCTCTCTCTCTCTATTTTCTTATTTTTCATTACATCAATTATAGAGGTATATTTAAAATCTCTCTCTCTCTCTCTCTCTCTCTCTCTCTCTCTCTGACGTTTTAATTTTTCAATACGATAACGAATATAGTGGTCGAATCTCTCTCTCTCTCTCTCTCTCTCTCTCTCTCTCTCTCTCTCTCTCTCTCTCTCTCTCTTGACATTTTAATTTTTCATTGATAAAAAATATAGTGGTCGAATCTCTCTCTCTCTCTCTCTCTCTCTCTCTCTCTCTCCTCTCTCTCTCTCTCTCTTCTTTTTCCCCATATATTAAATAATCATTCTCAAAGTTAGGATCATATCTAAATACGTCCTTATTTCACGATTTGACGTTGTTTGTGTGTACGTATGTCTGTACACACAGCACTAGCATGAGAAGTCGTAAATCACCCATTGGTAATATTTTCTCAAAACAGCAAATTCGAAAAAAAAAAAACACAATACCAAAACTCAACTTCATAAATTAGGTGAACAATTCTAACATCTACATAGCTCATTGTCGGTTGTGTTCATGTTGGCCTGTCTGTCTGTCTGTCTGTCTGCATGAGTGATGTGTAATCTCTCTCTCTCTCTTTCTCTCTCTCTCTCTCTCTCTCTCTGGTCACCGTGCAGGTGCCAGAGGACAGAAACTCCTTACTGGACGCCCAAGTAAAAACCGGTAGCGAAGGGCGTAGGATGACGAACTCCACCGAAGGATCTACCTTAAAGCTTCCCTACCTCCCTCCCACCTTCCCCCCCTTTCCTACCTAAGCCTTAACACCCCTCCCCCCTAAACCTACCATCCCCCCCCCCCTCTCCCCCAATCTCTTTCTCTCTCTTGCTATGTCCGACACCCGTTGATGTTTAGGCTACTCGGTATGCAGATTAGTCGCGCCCGCGTGGGACGATCTCTCTCTCTCTCTCTCTCTCTCTCTCTCTCTCTCTCTCTCTCTCTCTCTCTCTAGTGGTTGCTCGGCTTGAGTGAGTACCTTCTCAACTCGAGCTTGTCATAAATTTGAAGCCAACTTTTATATGAATGGTCTTTCTCTTTTTCAATTTTATCTATTCACTTTTTTTCTTCTTGCTGAAACATCTGTTATTTTTGTCTTTCCTTCTTTATGCCGTTTTATTCATAGTTTCTGGAGTTCTATTAACGTTTAAGCCTCTCTCTCTCTCTCTCTCTCTCTCTCTCTCTCTCTCTCTCTCTTATATTTTAACCTATTATATTGATGTTCATTACCTTGGATATTCTACGTTTTAAATTTTACCTATGGGTAAATTCCCGTTATTTTTCTTATCCTCTTTTTCATTCACGCTATTCTATAAAGCTTTAAACCTTCTTCTTTCTCCTCCTTCTCCTTCTCTTCCTCTTCCTCCTCCTCCTCCTCCTCCTCCTCCTCCTCCTCCTCCTCCTCCCCCTTCTTCTAATTCTAGTTTCGTTTTCGTCATACTTAGTGCACAGGCCAAATTCCTTTCTTATCCTCTTTCTCATTCACGCTATTCTATAAAGCTTTAACCCTTCTTCTTCTTCTTCTTCTTCTTCTTCTTCTTCTTCTTCTTCTTCTCCTCCTCCTTCTTCTTCTTCTTCTTTTCCTTCTCCTCCTCCTCCTTCTTCTTTTTCTTCTCCTCCTTCCTCTTCTTATCCTTCTTTTTCTTCTCCTCCTCCTCCTCCTCCTTCTAGTTTCGTTTTCGTCATACTTAGTGCACAGGCCAAATTCCTCACGCGTGCCATTAACCCAAATCTTAAGGCTTTGAATGGTTTTCTAAAGTCTGTGAGTCAGTGGGGTTTTCTCAGGACTTTTCTGCCTCGTCTAATAGCTCCTCTGAATTGCAGTCTTGGGTTATTAGTTAGATGATATCTTCGTTTTCTTTATCACTAAAAATTCCCATTATAAATTATTTTTTTTAATCTTTCGTTATTAGCCACTAATTTTTTTTCACTAAGAGTTGGCATTAAAAATAGAAAAATTTTGTTACATGGCACTAAATTTATATCTAAAACTTGGCAATAGCAATAAGATCCTTCTTTTTATTCTTTTGTTACTTGGCACTAAATGTATCACTAAAGCTTGGCCTGTTGTTGTGGCCTGATTGGTAACGTCTCTGCCTGGTGTTTGC
Organism: Palaemon carinicauda; assembly: GCF_036898095.1. Classification (NCBI taxonomy): domain Eukaryota; kingdom Metazoa; phylum Arthropoda; class Malacostraca; order Decapoda; family Palaemonidae; genus Palaemon; species Palaemon carinicauda. Next base: position 6,387,281 of record NC_090760.1, on the reverse strand, counting down.
CAGTCAAGGGGGTTCGAGTCCCGCTCAGTCTCGTTAGTGCCATTAGTGTCTACAACCTAACCATCCTTGTGAGCTAAGGTTGGGGGGTTTGGGGGAGCCTATAGGTCTATCTGTTGAGTCATCAGCAGCCATTTGCCTGGCCCTCCCTGGTCCTAGCTTGGATGGAGAGGGGGCTTGGGCGCTGATCATATAAAATATGGTCAGTCTCTAGGGCATTGTCCTGCTTGCTAGGGCAATGTCACTGTCCCTTGCCTCTGCCATTCATGAGCGACCTTTAAAACATTAAACTAGCAATACAATACTATTTTTAAAAAATTTTTTGTAACGTGCCATTAAATTTATATCTATAACTTGGCAATAGCAATAAAAATCAATTTTTATTATTCTTTTGTTAAATGATAATAAATTTATCACTAAAATTGGCCCTAACATTAAAATACATTTTTAAAATCTTTTGTTACTTGCCACTAAATTTATCACTAAAAGTTGGCACTACCATTAAAATACATTTTTAAAACCTTTTATTACTTCTAAATAATTCTAGTAGCTTGCAGCTTCCAGTATAAATGTACTGTATATCATATCCATAATTGCTTTTATTTTTCATTATCAATCTTTAAATATCACCAAGACCCATGGGCACTTTCTGTTACTAGTTACCTAATATAGTTTTAGTCTATATACATATGTGTATATATATACTGTATATATATATATATATATATATATGTATATATATATATATATATATATATAGATATGTATATTAATTACAAGTTAATCACATCTACTGTACTACGAAAAAATCCCCCATTTATATTTACCGACCATCAATCATAGCTAGTATATCCAGTGATAAGTAACTATAATAGCACCACTTACTAGCACATTCGGCTATTAGCCACCGAATATCAACCGATGTTTGCAACTTCATAAAATAGCACCAGTAGCTCGCAGCTACTAGTATTAGTCATATAATATCACCCAAGGACAGGAGCTGCGCCCCCCCCCCCCCAACAGCCCCCCACCCCCACCCCCACGGCCCCAAACTCCCGAGGTTGTACTTTGTGTTTACGTATTGACATCAAGATCATCTGGAAACTGTGAAATCGTGGTATGGTAAATGATTTTTCGATGCCACACGGGATACATTTTTTCCTTCGGAATCAAGTAGATAAAACATGAGGCCAGCCATGTACAGTTGGATACAAGACTCACTGGTGCACCTTGCTCCGAATAAATGCACCCTATCACACCATTACTCCAGGGCGAATAACCAAACAGATAGTGTAGAGATGGCAGATGTGGTGGGCGGGGCTAAACACAGGCACTCGCCGCGCAGTAAGGTTGTGGCTCGGTGCCATTTTTTAGAGCAAGGGTGTACCAATAATTCCTGAGTTCAACTGTACATGTAAATTTTAAGGTCAGTTTTAAAATAAACCTAATAATTATTTTCATGACACTTTGATTATTTTCTTATAGCGTAGATTATCTTCAAGTGAGATTATCAATATGAATATTACTTTTTACAAAAATAATAATAATAAGAATGATAATATATATTAATATTCGATATTCAGATTGATACCTTATAAGAATACAAATGATCAAATGGATAAAAATTGATAGTAAGCAGGATAATACTGATGGATACAGTTTAAATAGCAACACTAAAAACAATCATAATAAAAATAACAATAACAATAATAATAATAATATAAAAATAATACTAATAAATAATAGCCGCTTTTCTTAATACTCAGACAAAAAAGCTTCTTTTGCAAACCAGAAAAAATCCTAATAAAAACACATCAAAAAATTCTATACCACATCCAATAATAGCAAGGGAGCACCTTACCTTGTAGCACTAAGAAAATACAACCCAATTATATAAGTATCTATTGATTTTTTATCTTTACTCTTTAGATATATCCATTTATTCATTTTTTTATATACTTTTAATTTCATAGAATTTATCCTAATCTAATAATCGACTGATTACATCTGTACGGTTTTATGTTGTCATTATATTTTCACTAGTGTACGTTACCCGTCAAAAATAAGGGTTAAATATTTAGTTAGATATACACACACGAAACCCCCCCCCCCCCCGGAAAGACCACTCCCTCACCTCTCTACTGGAGGGATGGGGAGTGCTCAGCGAGACTGGATATACAGTATATATATACATATATATATATATATATATATATACATATATATATACATATATATACATATATATATATATATATATATGTATATACAGTATCCTATATATACATATATAGCCAGAAACCTGCTCTTTATTATATAGGGGAGATTACTAGTTTTCTCTATAATCCCTTGTTTTATCACATTTTCCCTTACTATCCTTACCTATTGGCTCTCCTTGGCTCCCTTTCTTCTCTATATATTATTTGCGTTACCTCCTTATCCACCAAGGAGCAAAAGCCGATATCAAAGCCAACACCCCAAAAGAAAGCAAGAGCCGAGACCCGTCTCTTACACATATTTATCTTCACAATTATTGGTTCTATTTCTCCTTGAATTTACTTAGTATTCAGTGGGAGTCTCCGGGGAGTACCGAAAGGTGGACTCCTGACCGGCGCTGAGTAAAAAGCTCCACCACAGACGAATAGAGATGTACTCTAGATTAAGGGAATTGGATGTTGGTGGACAAACATCCCGACAAATGCATGATGGAAGTGATTTAATGAGAGAGAGAGAGAGAGAGAGAGAGAGAGAGAGAGAGAGATGAAAGTAAATCTATAAGGGTTGACGAAAAGAGTATGATAAGGAATGCTGAGAGAGAGAGAGAGAGAGAGAGAGAGAGAGAGAGAGATGAAAGTAAATCTATAAGGGTTGACGAAAAGAGTATAAGGAATGCTGACAGAGAGAGAGAGAGAGAGAGAGAGAGAGAGTTATGAAAGCTACTCTCTATTAGTATAAATATTATGAATGGATGTTGAGAGAGAGAGAGAGAGAGAGAGAGAGAGAGAGAGATGAAGGCTATTCTCTAGTTAGTATAGATATTATGATAATGAATGTTGAGAGAGAGAGAGAGAGAGAGAGAGAGAGAGAGAGAGAGAGAGAGAGAGAGGGATATTGTATGCGCCACTACGAGTCTATATTATAATAATGAATAACCTTTAATACTTACGTAGGAGAAGGGAGAGGAGAAAGAAAGAGTGTTAAGAGCAGGAGGAGGAGGAGGAGGAGGAGGAGGAGGAGGAGGAGGAGGAGGAGATGAAGAAAGAGAAGGGGGAAGACTGGAGGACGATCTCAAGAGGAGGTGTCCAAAAAGAAATGGGGGGCTGTGGTCGAACTTAGAAGATTGAGGAGAGAAAATTAGACGAGGAGGAGGAGGAGGAGGAGGAGGAGGAGGAGGAGGAGGAGGAGAGTGTAAGACAGTAACTCACAAAGGGGGGGGGGGGTTGCATGTGGGATGGATAGCGTAATAACCTGTGCTTGCTCTAATTGAAGCCACGGTATGTAGATGAAGACGGCTGTGTTCATAGAGAGACGGGAGAAGCCACCAGAAAATTGTTTGACGATGCTAACAAGAACATGAGCGATGGGATGATGACGTACATGGACTGGGATTTCTCTTCTGTTTTCTAAGTAGAACTTATAAATGTCAACAACGAATTGAACTCTCTTCTGTTTTTCTCAGTCGAAATTGTAAGTGTCAACAACGAATTGAACTCTCTTCTGTTTTTCTCAGTTTAAATTGTGCCAACAACGAATTGAAATCTCTTCTGTTTTTCTCAGATTAAATTGTAAGTGTCAACAACGAATTGAATTCTCTTCTGTTTTTCTCAGTAGAACTTATAAGTGTCAACAACGAATTGAACTCTCTTCGGTTTTTCTCAGTCGAAATTGTACGTGTCAACAACGAATTGAATTCTCATCTGTTTTTCTCAGTTTAAATTGTGTCAACAACGAATTGAACTCTCTTCTGTTTTTCTCAGTCGAAATTGTAAGTGCCAACAACGAATGGAAATGTATCATGCTTTTGCTGTTCCAATAAATATTTGAATTATTACCCAAAGGAAGATTCGAAAACAATCCAGTTGATCAAGGAAGGTCACTGTTAAAGCTTCAAATACTGTGAATATATCCTTTGCTTCTTCCGGGAAGTTCTGGAAAGGGACTGGAAAGCTGACAATTTATAATTAGGGTAAGAGAGGAGTCGCGATAGAATATCTTTTTTCTAATGGGATTGTATAAGAAAAATTAAGTCTGCAAAGGTCACGAACATGTTTCAAATGCATTAAAAACTATCAAGAGTTACTTCAACTTGGCCTGGAAAATCCTGGAAAACCTCACTATCTCTAAAATATTCCAGAAGGTTTACTGAATAGATTTTAAAAAGCCTTATTTCTAGTAAGTCCGTAAACAACCTGGAAAGACCTCCAGAACCTAAAATAATTTCCATACATCAAAAACTATCAAGAATTACTTCAACTTGGCCTGAAAAATCCTGGAAAACCTTACAATCTCAAAAATATTCCAGAAAGCTTTCTGAATAGACTTCGAAAGGCCTCATCTTCTAGTAAGTCAGGAAATTACCTGGAAAGACCTCCAGAGCCTAAAATAATTTCCAGAGCCTTTTTCCGTTAGGTCTGCCAGACCAAAATGAACGTGCCCAGGGTAGACGGAGTCCATCAAAGACGTAATGGTTCAGAGTTCTCGTTAACAACATTCCGGGAATAGTGTGGAGGTGAGTGGAATGGCCTAGTCAAACAGTCTTCGGCTACTGGAAGTGTCGGATTGGATCGTCTGCAATGGCAGAAATGTGCCCATTACAATGAAGCATGATCCGGCAATAATGCACCGTGGTCATTACCAAAGCAGTGTTGATTTTCTCACAAGAGAGAGAGAGAGAGAGGAGAGAGAGAGAGAGAGAGAGAGAGGTTTCAACTCAAGCTTTATCGCGTTCGCATTGAAATGGATAACTTATGTCTATTATATATACATATATATATATATATATATGTGTGTGTGTGTGTATGTAAATATGTATATATTTATATATACACACACACACATATATATATATATATATATACACACACACACACACACATATATATATATATATATATCCATATGTATGCTAATTCAGGCGTCCCCATTACCACAAGTATAAAAGTATCAATTTGAGTATTATTATTATAAGAAAACATTTCTGAGGTTTAAAAGGACTTCATCATCATCAGCCATACTAGTCCACTACAGGACTTAGGGCCACAGACATGTCTTTTCTACTCGCATCTATTTATGTCTATGTCAATCTGTAACTTATATATGGAACCCCTCGATTACATACACAAAT
>NC_090760.1:6370670-6381440 GCF_036898095.1 Palaemon carinicauda | reverse complement strand
TATGTATTCACACAGAAATACATTTATATATATACACACAAACGCACACACACACACACACACACACACATATATATATATATATATACATATATATGTGTGTGTATGTGTGTGTTTGTGTGTATGTATTTAAAACACAACCATATGACGTAAAGGTACAGGAACGAACACAACCCTCATCCTTTACTATTACGATTGCATTTACAGCTTCAGAGAAGGCCTAACATAATACCCTTACCTATGGATAATGTAAACAACAATTGTAAAGGTGGAAAGACAATAACACTTGAGGTCTTATTTGCACATGCCGTTATGAGAGAGAGAGAGAGAGAGAGAGAGAGAGAGAGAGAGAGAGAGAGAGAGAGACTCCATTTGCTCTTGGGTGAGCGATTTAGTTCAAACGTTTAGAGAATTCATATGATCTTATTCAAAGTATTCTTGAAGTTGTTTACCGTGTTACTGTTTACTATATCCGCTGGATGTCTGTTCTATGTATTTTCTATCTTTTATGTAAAGAAATTACCACATTGAGTGGTGTTGAAACTTTTCTATTCCAGTTTATATTCGTTACGTCTGGACTGATTTGTGCCAGGAGTGAATAGATTGTTGTAATCTATAAGAGTTTTGTATGAATCTATCAATCGTTTGTGGATCGAATAAGATCATAAAGAAGAGAGAGAGAGAGAGAGAGGAGAGAGAGAGAGGAGAGAGAGAGAGTATACATTGCCTCCTCCCTTAGATTAGGAGAGGAAGATTACTTCTTAATATACCGTTGATGTCCTCGCACATTGGCCGAGAAAACTCTCTAAATATTATCAGTTTCGAAAATGATTATATGAAAATGTAATGAAAATGTAAAACTAAAAATAAAATTGAATTAATAAACAAAGAAAAGAACTGGTTATGTTTCTATACAATGCAATAAAGGACACCATACTCATAAAAATTAGGAATATGAAAACGAAATGTTAAAAAAATAAAAACAAAGATAATAAAACAAAATAAAGACAAAGAAAAAAATATTCAAAAAGAGAAGAGAAGAGGGATAAAAAGAAATATAAAACCAATAATAAAAAAAATAAAAACAAGGGTAATAAAACAAAATAAGGACAAACAACAAAATATCCAAAAAGAAGAGACGAGAGATAAAAAGAAATACAAAACAATTGAATAACGACCTACAACGTAAAATGTTAATGAAATACAAAAACTGAGAAACGAAAAGATATTTATAGAGATCAACTTGAGAGTTCACGATGCATAAATATTTCATCCTTCACATTCATTCTACTTATTTCCTAGTAAATTATCTGTTGACTTATACACTCATTTCTCTAATTACCTAAGAGTCGGGAAGTTTGCATATTTCTCGGGGTCATAGATTGGTCATCGGATAATGTATGCACAAATGGAAATATGTCTTTACTATTCTCTCTCTCCTCTCTCTCTCTCTCTCTCTCTCTCTCTCTCTCTCTCAATACACATATAATGTACATATTCACATATGCAGACATGCGTGTGCACAAAAACACGCATACACCCATAAATGTATATATACATATATGTATATACATATATATATATATATATATATGTATATATATAATATATATACATATAATATATATATAATATAATATATAATCATATGATGTATGCAATATAAATATATATATACATAAATACTATAAATTATTTATATAATATATATCTATATATATAAATATATACATATACTGTATATATAAACATATATACATACATACATACATATATATATATATATATATATATATATTCGCAAAGAGGTATATAGAGAGAAAATCTACGACCAATTTTACATTCCCTTATAATCCCAAGCAACATTCATCAATAAAAGCATTGTATTTAAGTTAATATAAAAACTCTCCTTTCACCTAAACAAAACCACGAAAACAAACATCTAATACATCTAAAACAAAACACCCTTCTTTAACAATTCCCTTAACTGGCAGATAGCAACCTTAAAATACATCAGAACACCCGCCAGCCTCTCTTTGCGCAGGGTTCCCAGATTATTTCGACTGGATTATCGTACATGAGCCTTAAAATTGTCGTTTTGCAACCAAAATTATCGTATACAGTTTCAATATAATTATTAGGGAGTTTCATGATTGACTTATTTCAAAATATTTTAGCATAATTGTTTAATTAAACACACACACATTTGTATATACCTAAGGTATGTATCGTACTGGACCTAAAATAATCGTACATGTACGATAATTATCGTACGAATGGCAACCCTGCACAGGGGTGCCATTCGTACGATAATTATCTTACATGTACGATTATTTTAGGTCCGGTACGATGTACGATACATACCTTAGGTATATACACATGTGTGTGTGTTTGATTAAACAAGTATACTAAAATATTTTGAAATGAGGCAATCATGTAACTCCTTAGTAATTATTTTTAAAGTGTGTACGATAATTTTGGTTGAAAAACGACAATTCAAGGCTCATGTACGATAATCCAGTGGAAAAAAATCTGGCAACCCTGGAGTTGAAGTTTGCGTGCACTAACGAGATAAGAATTCACTTAACCAACTGTTCTCTCTCTCTTTTCTTTTCAGGTAATGATAAGAAGCTGTTGCAATGTTGCAAGATGAAGAGGAGAGAAGAGGCCAGATAAGCATCCGTATGCAAATACTTCTTTCGCAGAGGAAATATCTTCGGTCGACGGATATTGAAATTTTACTACTGAGATGTTAAAAGTGATTTCATATCTGGCATTGAGGGAGTTGTATTTCTGAGGGGCTAATTGAGGAGGAAAGGTGTATATATAAACGCGTGTATTATTCGTGTATGTATGAAAGCAATACTCTCTAACTTGGATTTAATAACCTTCCATTGTTGCAATGATGGTTTAAGTCTCCTAGAACTTTCATGGTGTGTTATTCGTGTATGTAAGAAAGCAATAATTTCTAACTTGGATTTCAATAACTACTATTGTTGCCATGATGATTTAAATCTCATGGGAACTTTCATGATGATTTTGTTGATAGTGAGATAATTTATAGATGACAAGAAACATGAAAGAAAAGGATACTGAGAAATTACATTGATGAATTAAACGAATTTAATAAAATATTGACTTAGAGAAATTATATATTTTCGTAAAGTTTTCTTTGTTTCCGTGTAGCGGTTCACCAAACATGCAAAATCAACCGTAAATTCTGTGCAGTTCTGAAAATAACTCATAAATACATTATGCGTTCATAAATAATAATAAAAAAAAAAATGGCCCGGCAAAATGATTCGAATAAACTTTCCCCTCAAATCCTCGACTGTGAGGTCACGGATAAAAATCTTGGAGAAAGGTGGACTGAATATGTAAGGCCTAAGGCTAAGCGAAACGAGGTCTGGAAACTGACTTAAAATGTGGACAGAAACATCCAGAATACGTAAGATGAGTGGTTTCAAGGACAGAAGAAAAAAAGTGAAATCTGAACTAAACTGAATAAATATAAAAGGAATTATAGAATAAACAGAGAGACAAGATTGATGAATAAATAGTAAAAATGTGATGATATATGATATAGATTCTTCGTAGTAGTGGAAAAAAAATGTAAACGCCCCTTTTAGCTTCGACCGCGCTGCGCAGAAACATCAATCCCATTTCTTCTCCCCCCCCCCCCCTCCACCCCCTTTTCAAGATGGTGGCCGTGCAAGTCCTATTGATGAACTATTTTCTGCTGGGGCTCCACACCGATCAGCAAATCTCCAATGACGTCTTTTTGCCAGGTATGCCATTAACATATGTCAATATTTTCACTCTTGTATAGGCACCAGGATTTGCATAAATCAATATTTTCACTCTTTACACGGCCCTGGCTCATCCGCCAGTCGTTATAGCCCGTTTGGGCGATAAATCAGCTGTTCTCGGAGTCTGGACTTTGGCGGTTTTTTTTTTTTTTTCAAGCGATTCCCACAGAGAGATTAGGTTCGGGTTATAAATTAGCTTCGGATGTGTTTGTTTTCTTCCATTTTAATTTCTGCTTGAGGAGGAGGAGGAGGAGGAGGAGGAGGAGGAGGAGGAGGAGGAGGAGTTTCCTTTGTCGTGATTCACGCCATCTGGTGATTGATTTACTTCTGTAGTTTGTTAATTTTTCTTCACTGTGTTGAAATTTTATTTCTTCTATAGTTTGTTAAATTTTCTTCAGTGTTGAAATTTTATTTCTTCTATAGTTTGTTCATTTTTTCTTCATGTGTTGAAATTCTATTTCTTCTATAGTTTGTTCATTTTTCTGCACTGTTGAAATTTTATTTCCTTGCCATATGTGTGTGCATCTTTCAGATTTCCAGACAGGAATACTATCATACTATAAATTTTCCTTTAAATTGGTTTGTATTATTGAAGGTAGGTAGGTATTAAAAATAAAATTTCTAATTATTTCTATAACATATGAATATTTCTCCCTCTTTGACTTGACAATGCCTAGACGCCAAAAGAAAAAAAAATATCAATTAATGAAAGAAGGTAGGTATTAAAATTAAATTTGTACTAATTTCTACACCATAATATTGATACTTCATCTGCTTTTCTTGAGCCCAAATATATATATATATTATATATATATTATATTATTAAGAATTAATATAAGTAGGTAGGTATTAAAATAATTTTTCTACATATTTCTATACCATAATATAAATATTTCTTCCTGCTCTTCTTAAGACAAAAAAAAATTAGGAATTAATGAAAGTAGAGTAGGTATTAAAATCAATTTTCTACATATTTCTATACCATAATATAAATATTTCTTCCTGCTTTTCTTAAGACAAAAAAAAAAATTATTAGGAATTAATGAAAGTAGTTATTAAAAACAAAATTTCTATACCATGATATAAATATTTCTTCCTGGTTTTCTTAAATACGAAAAAAATACTAGGAATTAATGAAAGTAAATAGGGTATTAAAATGAACTTTCTACTTATTTTCTATGCTATATGAATAATTTTTCCTATTTTTCTTAAAGACGACTAAAAAATATTAAGAATTAATGTAAGTAGGGGCGTATTAGAAACGAAATCTCTACTTATTTCTATACCATAATATGAATATTCCTCTCTGTTTATCTTAACCACGCCTCGAACACAAAACAAAAAACTATTATTAGGAATTAATGAAAGTAGGCGGGTATTACAAACGAAATTTCTAATCATTTGTATACCATAATATGAATATTCCTCTCTGTTTATCTTAACCACGCCTCGAAAAAATCTATATATATATATATATATATATATATTTATATATATATATAATATCATATAAATATATATATATATATATATTTACATATATATATATATACATATATATATATATATATATAAATATAGATATATATATATAAATATATATATATATAAATATATATATATACACGTATATATATAAATATGTATATATATACATATATATATATGTATATATATACATATATATATATATAATATATATATATAAATATATATACATATATATATGAATATATATATACTACTCATTTCTATACAATAATATGAATATTCCTCTCTGTTTTACTTATCCACGGCCTTGAAGACAAAAAAAAAAAAAAAAAAAAAAAAAAAAAAAAAAACTATTATGAGGAATTAAAACTTCATTGACGTCAAGTCATAAATCTCTTAAGCATTGCAAATCGATTTGCATTTGAGCAATTCGTCTGTCACGGTGATGGCTAAGGATGCAACGAGGGTGCTAATAAAACACATTTCCGTCGGCGTGAGGCAATATAAAACCAGCCTTTTAGATGTTTATTGTTTGAAATACGTCTCACTGAAGACTTGCAATAAAAGACTTAATCGTTGTTGAAGATGATCATTTTGATGGTATTATAAAAGGATGAAGATGCGTATCATCATCATCATAGTCATCATTATCATTATTTAAACTCATTATAATAACATCAATTCTTATGATGAAAATATAATCCATAATCATCATCATCAATTCAGCTCATCATAATAGCATTAATTCTTATGAAAATATAATCCATAATCATTATAATCATCAGCCGCGGATTATTAATTCAACTCTTCATAATAGCTTCAATTCTTGATAAAAAATATATCCCATAATCATCGTCATTATAAGCATTTGATTATTAATTCAACTCACCATAATACCATCAATTCATATGGTGAAAATATAATCCATAATCATCATCATCATTATACGTTGATTATCAATTCAATTCATCATAATAGCATCAATTATTATGATGAAAATATAATCCATAATCATCATCATTATCAGCCGTTGATTTATTAATTCAACTCATCATAATAGCATTATGAAAATATAATCCATAATCATCATCATCATTATACGTTGATTATCAATTCAATTCATCATAATAGCATCAATTATTATGATGAAAATATAATCCATAATCATCATCATTATCAGCCGTTGATTATTAATTCAACTCATCATAATAGCATTATGAAAATATAATCCATAATCATCATCATCATCATTAGGCGTAAAATATTAATTCAACTCATCATAATAGCATCAATTCTTATGATGAAAATAAAATCCATTATCATCATCATCAACATCAGACGTTGCTAGTCCACTGCAGAACAAAGTCCTCAGACATTTCCTTCAATTCCTGTGTGTTTATGATCTTTCTACCACAGTCTATACCCGCAAATTTTCTTAGTTCGTCAATCCATCGTCTTCTCTTCCTTCCCTGCTTAATTTGCAATCACTAGGGACACATTCTGTTATCTTTAATGCACATCTATTGTCTGTCATTCTCATTATATGTCCTGCCTATGTCCATTTCTTTTTATTACATGAGAGAATATCCTCTACTTTAGTTTGTTCTCGTATCCATGTTGCTCTTTTCCTGTCTCTTATTGTTAATCCAATCATTATTCTTTCCATAGCTCTTTGAATTGTTATCATAATATAATCAAGTCCAAATATATCTTCCGAGGATCACCTCAATTTCCTTATCAATTTGAAAATCATAAAATCTTATTTTTTTTTAGACTAAACTTTACAAAAGCTCAACATTATAATCAATATCATCCTTCATTTTGCGTTTATATAATAATTACAAATTTGATTAAAATAATTACAGCAGTTTTCCTAAAACACAACTCCAAATCTGAGGAAATATTACTGAATACTTATGCATTGAAAAATACGATCTTTGCATAAGAATTTTCATAATTCTGATTATCCTTTACATCAGATCTCCCCGAAGAGTTCCATCCTGTTCGTAATACTAGGCAGGCAGTTAAATCTAATTGTCAGGCCTTCTCCACCATGAGGCTCAATACTACACAGTATTCTAGAAGTTTTATTCCAGCTATGACCAAGTTGTGGAATGATCTTCCTAATCGGGTAGTTGAATCGGTAGAACTTCAAAAGTTCAAACTTACAGCAAATGTTTTTATGTTGAACAGGCTGACATAAGCCTTTTTATCGTTTATATATGAAAATATCTGTTTTGATTATGTTACTGTTTTTAAAATATTCAATGTTTATTGTTCATTATTTGTCATATCGTTTATTTATTTCCTTATTTCCTTCCCTCACTAGGCTATTTTTTCCCTATTGGAGCCCTTGGGCTTATAACATCTTGCTTTTCAAACTAGAGTTGTAGCTTAGCTAGTAATAATAATATAAAACACTGTTAATTCTAGATTTCTTATCATCATGAAAGTATGTAGTACTAATATCAATAATAACAACGTTCATTAATTCGAAATTAAGCTGACCACAACCCTTCTTCTGTTCGCGCAACTGTGTATAAAACTGAAAGCAGATTACACAGTGCAAAACAAATAGATTCCCACCGTGTTATTAGCCTTGGACTGAAGCCGAATTTTCTCTCGCTGCTGAGAAGAGAGAGAGAGAGAGAGAGAGAGAGAGAGAGAGAGAGAGAGAGGGTAGGTCTCGTTACTGATTACTAGTTGGAAGGAAATGATACAGGATAAGAATACATCTAGTCTCGTAACTGGTGACTAATCCACAAACAACTGAGAGAGAAGAGAGAGAGAGAGAGAGAGAGAGAGAGTCTCATAATTAGAAACCAATCAAAAAATAACTTAGATATCTGAGAGAGAGAGAGAGAGAGAGAGAGAGAGAGAGAGAGGGTAGTCTCGTTACTGATTACTAGTTGGAAGAAATGATACATGGAATAAGAATACATCTAGTCTCGTAACTGGTGACTAATCCACAAACAACTGAGAGAGAGAGAGAGAGAGAGAGAGAGAGAGAGAGAGAGTCTCATAATTAGAAACCAATCAAAAAATAACTTAGATATCTGAGAGAGAGAGAGAGAGAGAGAGAGAGAGAGAGAGAGAGAGAGCCTCATAATTAGAAACCAATCCAAAAATAACTTGGATATGAGAGAGAGAGAGAGAGAGAGAGAGAGAGAGAAGCAGTGGCTAGCCCAACAGACTGATATATCGCCATGAGTCAGAGAAGTCTTTATAGAGCAATAGGCAAGAGTTGGGGCATCATAATGGCTAATAGGGGGATATTCCGGTGGATTACCTGTGAGCTCGGTAAGGCCTTCGGACAGCCCATCACTTCGTTATTAGCGAACGAGAAAAACGGGTTAATGGGAAAACAGTAGCTGAGCCAATCTCGTAAAATGCATTGCGATGCTAAAATAATTACATTTATTGGGTAACAAAGCCTCTTTATGGGGTCTTCCCTTGGTCATTACTCTGGGAGTACTCACACGCTGGGCTAGGGGATGAGGTGGGGCTAGGGGGAGGGTAAACAAGAGAATGGGGATTTTATCAACATGCGCCATCTATTGAGAAGAAATCGAAATGGGAGAAGTTCAACAAGGCGTTTGAAGATTGATCACGGTTCCAGCTGTTTTTAGAAGCTTACTTGTAAGCAAAATGCGACATTTCATATCTCTGACGTATATTTGCTTGATAAATTTTATTTAAAAAAAAAAAAATAGATTAATCACAGCAATGTTAACATGTTCAGTCAATTTTTTCCAGTCCTATAATTGTTTATAATAAAACAAATTGAACAATTTGACCAATCTCTCTTTGTAAATACAAAATAGTGGAATATTGTTGTATCTGAACCAAGGTTGAGATTACATATATATATATATATATATATACATATAGTATATATATATATTATATATATACATTAATATATTCGTTCCAGATGATTGAAAATAATAAGATTAGTATCATAATCATTCCCAAAAACTGCAGGGTTTTATGTCTCGAATCAAAGACTTATTATGAAAACTAAAAACGGAAAAAGGTAAAAAGAAAAAAATTGAACAGCTAAATGAGTCCACAGTGTGCCACGCAAGACATACACTAAGCAGTAGTTTCCTACGGGGAAATAATACAAGAAAATTAGTTAATTCAAACGCACATTGATCACCCCAACTCGTTAGCCAAACATTCAATAGCAACAAATGCAGTCGTTTTAGTTCACTGCAGGACAAAAGCCTCAGATATGTCCTTATTCATGTCTATGATTTGGGCATTTTTCATCACCACGAGACATGTCCTTCTTCATGTCTGGATTGGCCATTTTCATCACCACGCTGGCCACTGCGGATTGGTGATAGTGGGAAACTTTGGACTAATCTGATGTTTTTTTTTTTAATGTTGTTACTGTTTTTAGAATCATTTATTATTCCTTTTTTCTCATCGTTTATTTATTTCATTATTTCCTTTCCTCACTGGGCTATTTTTTCCCCGTTGGAACCCTTGGGCTTATAGCATCTTGCTTTTCCAACTAGGGTTGTAGCTTGGCTAGTAATAATAATAGTAATAATAATAATAATAATAATAATAATAATAATAGAACCCTTGGGTTTATAGCATCTTGCTTTTCCAACTAGGGTCGTAGCCTGGCTAATAATAATAATAATAATAATAATAATAATAATAATTAATAATAATAGAACCCTTGGGCTTATAGCATCTTGCTTTTCCAACTAGGGTTGTAGCTTGACTAGTAATAATAATAATAATAATAATAATAATAATAATAATAATAATACCCAAACTTCTCACCACGTTAAGGCATCCCCAAGCATTCACCTACCACCACTGACTCATCAAAACCCATCGATCACCCCCAACTCTATATTCATCAACCTTCCTATCTCCTCACGCCGACCTGGAGCCCGACCGTCGACTCATCAAGCACACGTTGATCACCCCGACTCCTTAGTCGGCAAACGCCCACTCTTTCCTCCACCGTGGAGCAAACCGGTACTCACGCCGCCAAACAAAGACAATGTTCTTAAACCCTTTTACCCCCAAAGGACGTACTGGTACGTTTCACAAAACCTTTCCTCCAAGCACAAAACCCATCCCTTTACCCCCATGAACGTATCGGTACGTCCTTGCAAAAAAAATGCTATAAATTTTTTTTTTTCATATTTTTTATAATTCTTTGAAAAATTTCAGGCATTTTCCAAGAGAATGAGACCAACCTGACTCTCTATGACAAAAATTAAGGCTGTTGAAGCAATTTTTTTTAAAAAATACTGCAAAATGTGCTGGGAAAAAAATAACCCCTTGTGGGTTAAGGGTTGGAAATTTCCAAAGAGCCTGGGGGTAAAAGGGTTAAACAGTCGAAGTCTTCTGCCTTCCCTGCAGTCGAAGGCAGAGTCTGACATTCAATTAGCACGGTAGGACGCCACCCTTAATAAATTGCCTTTCCTACCCCTGCCTC
>NC_090760.1:6360670-6365670 GCF_036898095.1 Palaemon carinicauda | reverse complement strand
AAAAACCTCACCCCCCTTCCCTAAAGAAACAAGAAAACGTCCCCTTACCCCCTTCCCTAAAAAAACAAACCAAGAAAACCCTCTCACCCCCTCCCCTCAAAAAAGACAAAGAATAGCACCCCCAACCCTCCCCCAATTTATAATAAAAAAACCTCACCCCCTTCCGTAAAGAAACAAGACAACGCCCCCTTACCCCCTTCCCTAAAAAATCCAAACAACAAAAAAACCCTTACCCCCTCCCCTCAAAAAAGACAAAGATTAGCACCCCTAACCCTCCCCCATTTAAAAAAAAAAGAAAAAAAAAAGCACACTTTAATCATTATCATACGGACTTGTAAAGCTATCATTGGCGTGATCACGCATGTGTTAGACTGGCGAGATAAGAACCGCGAGAATCTAAAGAGAGAGAGAGAGAGAGAGAGAGAGAGAGAGAGAGATGAGAGAGAGCTAGTTTTGGATTACCGTCCGTCTGTCTGCGCCAGCCAGCGCGCTTGTACATCAAGGAGCACAAAAGCTGACAGTGAAAATTTATGACTGCGCTCAGGCAGAGATGGGGGGGGGGGAAGGACGTCTGAGCATGCGCGCGCGCGCGCGTGGCTACTTGGTGTCCCTCTTCGCTGTTTTGATAGTGAGACTAATGATTTGCCGGAGAAATTTAGAAGATGGAGAAGGACTACGTGGTGGGATGTTTATGCTAATTGCTTTTTCTGTTGTCTTTTTTTTTTCCTTTGTGGGTGGTTCTTCAATATATCTATTTATTTAGGTATTAATTATATTTTTTTACTGTAAACTGATAAGTGTGTCAGACTTTATTGAAAATTATTTACTAGGAGTTAAAAACGATTTTTTAATATTTCATGTATTTTCTTTCCAATTATATATATATATATATATATATATATATAATATATATATATAAAGTATATATACATATATATATATATATATAAACATACATACATATATATAAACATATATATATATAGGACAATCTATTTTAACGTTGTTACTGATTTTAAAATATTTCATATTAATCATTCCCTACTTCTTATGTAGTTTATTTCCTTTCCTCCCTTGGCTATTTTTTCCTAGTTGGAGCCCTTGGCATATAGCATCCTGCTTAACCAACTAGGGTTGTAACTTAGCTAATAATAATAATAATAATAATAATAATAATAATAATAATAATAATAAACTATAAATTTCTTTTTCCAATTGTCATTCTCACCATAATTATCATTACTATTCGAGTTTAATTAATAGCTTTAAAACCAGTTAATATTAACTGCATCCAAAACATTAAATCATCCTGTATGCCTTTGTATCTCATACTATATCATTACTATCATAAATCCATAAGAAACTATAAATCTCTTTTTAAATTATGTCATATGTACCACAATTATCATTATTATCTAATTAAGTGCAATTATTGCCTAAGAAACAAGTTGCTATTAGTCGTATCAAAAACATGAAGTCGTACTGTATGCCTTTGTATCGCATACTAATATCAATACTATTGTAAATCCATAAGAAACTATAAATCTCTTTTTGGATTATGTTATTCGTACCACAATTATAATTATAATTTAATTTAATTTATTAATTTCATTAATCAGGGTGTGGTGGACGAAGTGGTAACCTCCCTGACTGGGGGTTCGAGTCCCGCTCGCACTCGTTAGTTCCTTTGGTCACTGCAACCTCACTATCCCTATGAGCAAAGGGTGGGGGGGGAGCCTATAGATCTATCTGCTGAGTCATCAGTAGCCATTACCTGGCCCTCAGTGGTCCTAGCTTGGGTGGAGAGGGGCTTGGGCGCTGATCATATGTATACATGGTCAGTCGTTAGGTTGTCAGTCTCTAGGGCATTGTCCTGCTTGATAGGGCAACGTCACTGTCCCTTGCCTCTACCATTCATGAGCGGCCTTTAAACCTTAAGCCTTTAAGGTGGTCGACCTCTAGGTGATCAGTCTCTAGGGCATTGTCCTGCTTGATAGGGGAACGTCATTGCCCCTTGCCTCGGCCATTCATGAGTGGCATTTAAACCTTAATCCTTTAAGGTGGTCGGCCTCTAGGTGATCAGTCGCTAGGGCATTGTCCTTCTTGATAGGGGAACGTCATTGCCCCTTGCCTCTGCCATTCATGAGTGGCATTTAAACCTTAAGCCTTTAAGGTGGTCGGCCTCTAGGTGATCAGTCGCTAGGGCATTGTCCTGCTTGATAGGGAAACGTCATTGCCCCTTACCTCTGCCATTCATGAGTGGCATTTAAACCTTAAGCCTTTAAGGTGGTCGGCCTCTAGGTGGTCAGTCTCTAGGCCATTGTCCTACTTGATAGGGCAACGTCACTGTCCCTTGCCTCTGCCATTCATGAGCGGCATTTAAACCTTAAGCTTTTAAGGTGGTCGGCCTCTAGGTGATCAGTCGCTAGGCCATTGTCCTGCTTGATAGGGCAACGTCATTGCCCCTTGCCTCTGCCATTCATGAGAGGCCTTTAAACCTTAAGCTTTTAAGGTGGTCGGCCTCTAGGTGATCAGTCTCTAGGCCATTGTCCTGCTTGATAGGGCAACGTCACTGTCCCTTGCCTCTGCCATTCATGAGCAGCATTTAAACCTTAAGCCTTTAATTAAGGTGGTCGGCCTCTAGGTGATCAGTCTCTAGGCCATTGTCCTGCTTGATAGAGCAACATCACTGTCCCTTGCCTCTGCCATTCATGAGCAGCCTTTAAGGTGGTCGGCCTCTAGGTGATCAGTCTCTAGGGCATTGTCCTGCTTGATAGGGCAACGTCACTGTCCCTTCCCTCTGCTATTCATGAGCAGCCTTTAAACCTTAAGCCTTTAAGGGTAATTAAGTACAAAACCAGTTTCTATTAAAAACATCAAGTCACCCTGTGCACCTTTGTCTGCCACCAAAGTTCCCCCCCCTGCTTCCCTTTCTCTGCCTTTTTTCGATTCAATCTATACAAGATTTCATGCATGGTTACACACCTTCAACATGACTGACTCAGGAACCCTATTCATGTGAATACACTTGGCACATTATGATCTAATCTGTTTGCTTTATTGGATGCATACTGACTGCTCGCTTTTATTTATTCCGTTTTATCTGGGAATTCAGTATAGAATTATTTCTTGCCAGATTTTTTAGAAAATTATGTTTAATTTTTTATTTAAAGTTCCATCTAGGTTATCTATATTGATAATTTTTTTTGGGGAATTCAATCTATACACATTTTCAGTCAAATTCTTAAAGCCATATTTTGAAACCTTATATATAGTATATATATATATACTGTATATATATATATATATATATATATGTGTGTGTGTGTGTGTGTGTGTGTGTGTATCTCCAAGTATTTCAACCAGTTTATTTCTAAAAGACATTTTTGGAGGCCTATCTTTTAACATTTACCAAAGGGCATAAAATTATTAATTTATAATAGGCAGTATTCAAAGCAATATTCTTTAATGGGAACGTCTACTTCTGATAACACAATTCCCTAAATGAAAATATTAAGTATCTGTAAATCACAGATCTATAATTTATATTAATGTACAATACTTTACGTAGAAATATCTACTGAAGAGGTAAAAATTCCAGTATATTGAGACCTTGCTTTTCTTGAACGGGAAGTATGGAGTGATGTGGGCAAATCTATAAGGAAAAGTGGAGTTTAATGAACCCTAATTTCATGGAACCGTTAATAAGGCTAACTTTCAATTGGTTGAGATGTGATTCTTTGTGGAAAAACTCCTAATATATCTCCTAATGATTCACTTCCAAGTTTATTATGGGACGAATGGGTAAAAATAGATATATTATAAAAAATCGAATTAATATCAATCAATAAATAAAAGATATATTAATGGATTTACATGGAAGAAATGTGAAGAATTAATGTCATTAATAATAATAATAATAATAATAATAATAATAATAATAATAATAATAATAATAACGACAGTAATAATAATAATAATAATAATAATAATAATGATAGTAGTAGTAGTAATAATAGTAATAATATCACTAATAATAATAATAATAATAATAATATTAAAAACAATAATAATAATAATAAGAATAATAATAATAATAATAACAACAACAACAACAACAACAACAACAACAACAACAATAATAATAATAATAACAATAATATTAAAAACAATAATAATAATAATAATAATAATAATAATAATAATAATAATAATAATAGCTAAACAATTTAAAACAACAAAAGTAATAACAGCAAACATCTTGCACCGCATTCCCATAATTGTCCCGCCTGGGCGTAGCGAACGAGCCCAATGTAAACAAAGTATCGCAGGATGTCTCCGCGGCGAAAACATGTCGCTGAGATGTCATAAGTGAAGATGTTCTCAGTGATAATGTTTACGATATTTATGTTTTCCTCGGACGTTCCTGATGTCCCTTTTAGCGTGGCTCTTGTTTGAGCTGGTCGGGTGCTTTCCGTCGCGTGGCCGAAATTGGTTCGGAATTAGATAATGGTTTTTGTTGATCGCGGAGCGTTTTGTCAATTGGTGCTTGCGGATTTGATATTTTTTTTTTTTTTTAAACGTAATGAGTTTTTTTTTTTTTTTTAATCTCTACTGAAACTGAGATGAGATTAAATGAGGATTTTGAAAGCATTTATCAATCAGTTTAAGTAAATTAATACTTTTTTTTTTTTTTTTGCAATCTTAATGTTTTTTTTTATTATATCTGCTGAAACCGAGATCAAATTAGATGAGGATTTTGATAGCATTTATCAATCAGTTTAATAGGATTAATATTTTTTCTTCTTTTTTTTTTTTGCAAAGTTAATGAGTTTTTTTAATCTCTTTTGAAAGTGAGATGAGGATTTTGATAGCATTTATCAATCAGTTTAATAAGATAAAATTCGAATTTTGTTACTCTTACTAGAGTCTGACTAGTTATTCAAAATGAAATGCAATTTTGTTGGTTAAAGACATATCGGCAGTGTTGAAATTCGGTC
>NC_090760.1:6353170-6355670 GCF_036898095.1 Palaemon carinicauda | reverse complement strand
CTATAATTTTTATTCCTTTTCGAATGAAGAAGGAGCTTAATGAAGTCATAGCTATGTATAAACGGTCGCTTTAGCTGTGGGGAGTTTTTTCTTCTTGATTTTTTTTTTTTTTTTTTAAGACCAGGCTACCATTCAATTGTTACATAATATGGCTGAGTTCTCTTTTTACATTGTTTGGTATTATGATTTAACTTCTTAGGCATAAACAATTTCATTTCTAATGTACTACATAATTCATAAACTTTTTACATTGTTTGGTATTATGATTCAACTTCTCAGGCAAAATTTATTTTATTTCCACTGTAATACAGAATTTATAAGTTTCGAGTTTAATGTCACTGCTACTATTTTGATGTTACTAATTTTTCTAATGCTATTTATACGATTATAATATTGCAAGGTGACACATATTTTGATCTATATATATATATATATATATATATACATATATATATATATATATATCTCCTTTAAAATAAAAATTTAAAGGTATCTTTCCATTATACGTCTTTTTATCTTCGGTAAAATATAAAAATCAAGGACGTGATTTTCACGAAAACTTAACAGGAGAACGGGCTCATGACAATCAAGGTTTGACACTTATAAAAAGCAGAAAAAGTACAACAGACGTTGTATCTTACTTAAGATGTGTGATAGAAAAGTAAACATGCAAAAACTATACAAAGTTAAAAGAATTAAGTTACTTCAGATCTGAACAAGAACCAGAGAGATAATTAGCGTATGGAAGCCTAAAATGTTTGGCATTCAAACGATCTAATTTCCTTATCAAGAATTAATGCCTTGTGTACAAATTCCTCCAGATATTCAAACATCTTCACTTAGTCCTTCTGGTTTCGTTACTCCAAATCCCTCTCAAAAAATTAAATTGCTGTTTACACCATAGAACTTAATAGGATCCTAAATTAATATCCTTCGAAGAGATCCCCTCACGAATTTCCTATTGACCCTTTAATTAAATTAGCATTAGAACTTTGAGTATTTGCAATTGTCATCAAGGCTTAGCCCTAGTATTAAGGTGGTACAGTTGGCTTCATTTATTCCGGTACACAAACGTCTCTTTATCTTTCCATGAATTCTACCGGAATTAATGAAGCCAAGTGTACTGAACTAGTCTCCTTGCTAGTATAGTAGTAACGTGTTTGCCTAGCATTAGCATAGCAGCAGATCGAATACCACCGGGAACCTCTACTTTAAACTGTTTACTGGGGAGGCCACTGCTGTGGTTGGGTTTGACGGCTGACGTTCGGGTGAGTATCTATTCTGATGAAACTGGAACTGAAACCAGACATCTTTACCTTTAAATTATAAGTAATTCCAGACATCTTTACCTTTAAATTATAAGTAATTCTTAAGCATTAAATTATAAGTAATTCTTAAGCAGTGGATGCCAGTAGCTTACCGCTTTCAATATATTTGAAAACGTACTAAAAATTAATTATTAGATTTAGTTACGAAGTACAGTATTACTTGTAACAACCTAACCAGTGGAATACGGACCGGTGCAAAAGGGTTTGAAAGTTGTACCGTTTGAAAGCAAGCCTTATCCACCTCTATTGTATTCATCATCAACTCATAGCCCTACTGACCCAAAGGGCCTCGGTTAGATTTCACCAGTCGTTTCATCTTGAGCTTTTAAATCAATACTTCTCCATTCATCATCATCTACTTCACGCTTCCTAGTCCTCAGCCATATAGACCTGGGTCTCCCAACTCTTCTAGTGCCTTGTGGAGCCCAGCTGAATGTTTGGTGAACTAATCTCTCTTGGGGAATGCGAAGAGCATGCCCAAACCATCTCCATCTACCCCTCATCATGATCTCATCCACACATGGCACTCGAGTAATCTTTCTCATAGTTTGATTTCTAATCCTGTCCTGCTATTTAACTCCCAATATCCTTTTGAGGACTTTGTTCTCAAATCTACTAAATCTATTGGAGATTGTTTCATTGTCATACCATGACACTAACAATATTCTATCCTTTCTTCGGGATGAAACTCAACCAGTTTTATTTTCCATTCTTTATTTATGCAAATTTCTGGGTACATAAGAGAGAAATAAATGATCTCGTATGAGTATTGGGTAAACGGTGATAATCACTAAGAAACTGATTGGCTCAACGGATTCCTAGACGAAAATTATTCTTTTCTCATAATTAGCGATGAAATATATTTTGCTAATTTGTATGCAAACCATACTAGACCATAAGACTCTTATAGAGGCAGGTAACATCTTACCGAAACCAGCTTCGTCCACAACTGGGCCTCGTTAAGTCCGTCCGCGTTGTGATTACAGTTTAATAGAGTGATTAAGTACAATTCGAACAACTGCCTTTCTGACAGTATAATCGCACAAATGTCTTTCTTCCTCTCTCTCTCCCCCCCCCCCCCTCTCTCCCTTTCTTTATCTCAATCTCTCCCTCTTTTTAACATGTGTTAATATCTGTGTTTTGGTACCACTCGAGAGACAAGATCCACCGAG
>NC_090760.1:6338170-6348170 GCF_036898095.1 Palaemon carinicauda | reverse complement strand
AAATTCTATTAATATATGATAGTTTTCTATTTAATCTGGTCTATTCTACAAGTATTTCTATTTTTGGAAGGTTTCCGAGTGAAACAGAATTTCCAAAAATTAATCTTTTTTATATCAGAGACAACTAGAAAAATAAAAGTTTTTATATCAGACACAATTAGAAAAAATTAAATTTTTTACATCAGAGACCGTTAAAAAAATATTTTTTTATATCAAAGACAACTAGAAAAATTAATTTTCTTATATCAGAGATAACTAGAAAAATTATATTTATTATATCAGAGATAACTAGAAAAATTTAATTTTTTTATCTCAGAGGCTAGAAAAATTAAAGAAAAAATTTTATATCAGAGACAACTAGGAAAATTAATTTTCTTATATCAGAGACATCTAGAAAAATTATTTTTTTTTCTATCAGAGAAAACTAGAAAAATTACACTTTTTTTATATCAGAAATAACTAGAAAAAATACACTCTTTTTTTTACATCAAAGATAACTAAAACAACTAAGCTCACTGCAACGCCACAATTTTGTCAAACTATATCAAAATTATATAATTATAAGCAATATCTAAAAAGAACCATTTTACTGCCAACATACCATTCAGAATTTAAAAAAAAAACCTAATTTAATAAAAACCGTTTATTTCCAACAATGACCAAGCATTTATTATTTCAACCCTAACTAATTGATATAATAATTATGCTGGCGTTGCAACTAATACGAAACGGTTAGCATGCTTTAAACAGCTTTAATAAATTATAAACTACAAATTCTGACTCGCAAAAATTGAGAAATATTTTTATAAAATCATAGAAATTGAAAAAGTCAATTTCACAATCTTGATTCAAAAGAATTGAGAAATATTTAAAAGAAAAACTAAAACTGACACAATTTCACAATCTTGATTCCCAAGAATTGGTGAATATCAAAAAAAAAAAAAAAATACAGAAACTAAATAACTGACACAATTTCACAATCTTGATTCCCAAGAATTGAGAAATATTGGAAAAAAATATCATAAAAATTAAAAAAGAACAGACACAATTTCACAATCTTAATTCGCAAGAATTGAGAAATATTAAAAAAAAAGAAAGTAGAAATAAAAAAAAACCGACACAATTTCACAACCTTGATTTTCAAGAATTGAGAAGCATTTTTAAAAAATCATAAAAACTAAAAAAAAAAAAACAAGACACAATTTCACTATCTTGATTCGCAAGAATTAAGAATAATCTTTTAAAAAATCATAAAACTAAAAAAAAAAAAACACAATTTCCCTATTTTGATTCGCAAGAAACGAGAAATATTTAGAAAAAAAAACCATAGAAAAAAAAAAAAAAAAAAAAAAAAAAGACATAATTTCATAAGCAATATTCCATGGAAAAATACCTACAGTTTAAAACATTTTTATGGATTTGAACACTCCCTTTTTTTTACCAAATTATTTTATCCTTTCTTAAGAATCAAGAGTTCATAATTAAGAGTTCTTAGTAGTAGTAGTAGTAATAATAATAATAATAATAATAATAATAATAATAATAATAATAATAATAAATATTACGTTACAAAAAGTTGTCCTTTTCTTCTTAATTTTGACCCGCTTAGACATTATCTTTTTAATTTCTAAATTTTATCTCTCTCTCTCTCTCTCTCTCTCTCTCTCTCTCTCTCTCTCTCTCTCTCTCTCTAAGTACAGTAACTTTTGTAAATATCGCCTAAACTAAATTGCAAAAAATATACATATATATATATATATATATATATATGGAGCTCTGCTCATTACAAATATCATAAATTCCACGGTTAAAGAATGAAGGTAACAGTGACTACTGCCGTGTTTTTCCTTGGAACCACCCAAGGAAATTACAGCAGAAAAAAAAAACAATAAAAACAGGACTGAATATATACAGCAAATAACGAAAATTAGAATAAGAACATATGACCCCGTTAAACGGAAACACACTCGGAGCTCATCTCAGGAAACCTCGTTTTAATCTCGATTGTGTAACGACCCTCCCGATTGGGTCATACATCACACACCCTCGAGCTGATTGGCTGTCGGCATTCGCCTCCAAATACACGGCGTAAACTGCGATTTCTGTCTGGTCTCGACGCCTACCAGCGAGGGAAGGCGGGTTGGTGGGACTATCGAGGCTCGAACGGAAGGTGCTAATCGTAATCTTGCATGTTGGAGAGGGAAGGGGAGGAGGAGAAAGACGATGGTGATGTATGGAAAGGAGGATAGGAAAGCGGATGGGAGATAGGTTGAGGAGAGTTCAGGGTGCATTTTGAATACGAATGGGAATAGTAGGGAAAGGTGGTTGTTGTTGTGTGAAAAGGAAAATGAGAATTAATTGGTGAATTAGAGGATGGGAGATAGGTTGAGGACAGTTCAGGATGCGTTTTGAATAAGAATGTAAAAAGTAGGGAAAGGTGGGTGTAGTTGTGAAAAAGAAAATTGGAATTGATTGATGAATTAGTTGAAGGTGTGAATAATAATAATAAAAAAAAATAAGATTATATCTCTGAAATAGAAATAAAATGAGAAAACGGGAGGAAGACTTAAAAGAAAATGAATACAAACACGGACGAAAAATTGAAGATGAAGGAAAAAGTTTGATGATAAGAAGTATGGGATGTACGAATGAGATTACTCGAAGAGACAAATTAGCCAAAACTGGGGCTGTTCAATACTGAGATGCATAAACAGTATGGCAAACATCGCTGGCAAATAAATTTCCAAAGGTTATCGATGGACCTTATGTGAAAACACTTACACAAACGCCCCTTTCCTCCAAAATCAATTCATAGATAATAGAAAACTTAACATAAGACCTCCTGGTGTATGTAACACTGGTTCACATTGAGGCCTGAGACAACCCAAAATTATCAATGGGCCATATGTAAAAGCACTATTGCAAACGCCCCTTTCCCCCAAAATCAATTCACAGAGAATAGAAAACAACATAAAACTTCCTGCTGTATGTAACAATGGTTCACATTGAGGCCTGAGACACCATCAAGAGTTTCTATGGGCCATATGTAAAAGCATTACCACAAATGCCCCCTTTTCTCCAAAATCAATTCCCAGAGAATAGAAAACTTGACATAATTTTCCTGGTGTATGTAACAATGGTTCACATTGAGGCCTGAGACACCCCTAAGACTATCAATGGACCATATGTAAAAGTACTACCCCCACCATCCCTTTCCCACAAAATCAGTTCACCTCTAGAAGAGAAAACTTAACATAAGGCCTCCTGGCATATGTAAAAATGGTTCACATCGAGGCCTGAGACACCCCCCAAGACTATCAATGGGCCATATGTAATAGCACTACCCCCACCATCCCTTTCCCCCCAAAATCAGTTCACCTCTAGAGAAGAGAAAACTTAACATAAGGCCTCCTGGCATATGTAACAATAGTTCACATTGAGGCCTGAGACACCCCCAAGACTACCAATGGACCATATGTAAAAACTCTTAAACAAACGCTCCTTTTCTCCAAAATAAATCCACAGGTAATAGAAAACTTAACATAAGACCTCCTGGTGTATGTAACAATGGTTCACATTGAGGCCTGAGACACTAAAAGACTATCAAAGGGCTATATGTAAAAGCATTACCACAAATGCCCCCTTTTCTCCAAAATCAATTCACAGAGAATAGAAAACTTAACATAATTTTCCTGGTGTATGTAACAATGGTTCACATTGAGGCCTGAGACACCCCCAAGACTATTAATGGGCCATATGTAGAAGCACTACTCCCACCATCCCTTTCCCACAAAATCAGTTCACCTTTAGAGAAAAAAAAAATTAACATAAGGCCTCCTGGCATATGTAACAATGGTTCACATTGAGGCCTGAGACACCCCCAAGACTACCAATGGACCATATGTATAAACTCTTAAACAAACGCTCCTTTTCTCCAAAATCAATTCACAGATAATAGAAAACTTAACATAAATTTCCTGGTGTATGTAACAATGGTTCACATCGAGGCCTGAGACACCCCCAATGGATGCGGATGTATGAAAATATGTATGTCTTGGATACCAGAGAAGTGCAGAGGCGTCGTGCAATCTACCGTATGGCCTTATTCAGCCGTGGTTCCATCTGCGTCCTATTTTGGGGTTATATTCCGTTGAGGATGAGAAGCAGCAACATCAGCAGTAATAGAAACTTGAGTTTAAATTTTTCATCTATTTTCCTTTTCATCTTTGTGAATAAAAACATCTTTGCGAATGAAAATAAGAGGAAACCCCATTTTTTCATCTTTATGAAGAAATGCCTTTGGAAAATGGGTCTTTTTTTTTATAGCATCATTTTAATTTCTGTATTAGAATGTTCTCTGCTGAGTCCTGCAGTTCCTTGGAATTTTTTCCTTAAGAAGAAAAAACAGAGGAAAATAAGTGTTTTTTATAGTATCATTAAGATTTCTGTATTAAAAATGTTCCGATCTATGAATCCTGTAGTTATTTCCTGGTTGATTTTTTTTTCTTTATGAGGAAAAACCAGAGGAAAATAGTCTTTTTTTATAGCAACCTTATAAAATTTCTACATTAAAGGGTTCTGATCAGTGACCACTGCCATTTCTAAATATGAGAAGATGAAGAAACGTAAGGAGGAAAGAAGAGTTTCCTCTTCCTCTTGTTTATATCCTCTTTTCTTCATGCCCCTCTGGAATCTTAGATTTTACAAAAGGGATGTCTTTCATATTGGTAAGAAAATTATAGAAGTAAGAAGTAAGAAAAAGTAAGAACAAAAGAAGACAGTTTCCTATTCCTCTTGTCTAAATCCTCTTTTCTTCAAGGGCCTCTGGAATCTTAGACTTTACCAGAGGAATTTTTTTTTTTCTTTTTTTTTTGGGGGGGTAAGCAAATTGAAGTAAGAAGTAAGAAAAAGTAAGAAGAAAAGAAGAAAAGAGGATTTAGACAAGAGAAAGCTCTTGTCTAAATCCTCTTTTCTTCAAGGGAATCTGGCATCTTAGATTTTACCCTTTTTTTATTTTCTTTTTTAAAGCAAAGCTCAAATGCTGATCAGATCCGCAGCTTGCAATCTGTGAAGCCAGTTTATTATGCAACGTAACTTATTCCAGCGATCCGTGATTTTGACAGGCAGTGGGACGGTATTGATGGCAACACGTGTCTCCATTGGTCACTGGACAGTTTGTGGGAGGTTCTCAGGTGCCAATTGATACGTTAATATATTTTGGACCAAATTGAGACCTCCTTTTTTTCTTCAGACTCTTTCGCAGTCGAGAATATTTGTAGATTATTCGAAGGTTCCACAGAATAGCTTTTATGGAATACTGAATTTGGTAACTGTTTTTAATATCATACATGATATAAACAGTTTTTCGTATTCCATTTTAGATCTGTAAAGAACTTTTATATTTCAAACTGGATCTGAAAATATACGTTTTTCATATTTCGTTCGAAGGTCCCACAGAATAACTTTTATGGAATACTGGATCTGGTAACTGTTTTAATATCATACAAGATATAAACAGTTTTTCGTATTCCATTTGAGATCTATAAAGAACTTTTATACGTCAAGTCAAACTGGATCTGAAAATATTTTTTTTATATAATATATTTGGATTTAAACCATTTTATAGGCATTACTATATTCATAAATATTTAAGTGTTATTCTTGTAGTAAAACAATCTTCCAAACGCCACGTTGCTTATACTGTATAATTTTCATAGATTAATTATAATCGAAAAAACCTTAAAGGGTCATGCTAATTAAATTCAAAAATAAAATAGCTTTAGAGGGTTATTGAAAATAAAGAATATATAGCTTTCAAGGAACTTTAACACTTCAGATAGATTATGAGTCATTCTGGACTCAAAATAAGTAGACAAGGAACATTCTGGGCTAAAACATGATTAGTTTAGATCATTCTTTCATTAAAATGATCTTTAAAAGAAGGTCCTGGATCTCAGAGAAGTTTTCAAATGAATGACTCCGTAACCAAAATTATATTTCTTCACACTAAACAAATAGACAGGGAAGAGACATCAAACTAAGAAATTGTTATAGAATAGAAAAAAAATATAACCAAAAAAAATATATATATATATTTTAGTGTAAGGAGAAAAAGCCACACAACAAAAACAGAGCTGAAAACAAAAACACAAACGTGAAAGGGACACCAAATTAAAAATTCTTATAGAACAGAAAAAGTAAAAAGTAATAGACAAACAATTTATATTTTAGTGTTAAAACACGCAAAAACGATTATAAAATAACTAAAAAAACAATTATAAATAACGCAAAAAGTTATAAAATATTATACAATAACATCAGGAGAAAAACCAACACAGCAAAATCAGAACTAAAAAAAAAAAAAAACTCGCAAAAAAAATTAAAGAAAAAAAGAAAAAAGAAAAAAAATTCGAGGCGTGCAACACCGTAGCCCGAGAGTGAGTCATGCAGCATTAGCCTCTACCATCATTCATGGTAATTAGGGAAATAAATATGCAAGTCTCAGTACCAGTGGTATGCGTCTCTCTCAGACCCAGGGTGTACCCGAGGAAGGGGAGGTGGGGGAGGGGGAGGGTGGGAGGGAGGGGGGGAGGGGGGGATTGTATAATCAAAGACACAGAGTGTACCTGAGAAAGGGAGTATAATCAATGCTTGTTGCAACAGAGAACTGATTGCTCTTGATTAAAATACGGCCGTTTGGTTACATAATGCTGATTGGATGATGTGTGTATGTATGTATGTATGTATGTATGTATGTATGTATGTATGTATGTATATATATATATATATATATATATATATATATATATATATATATATACACACATATATATATATAAATATATATATATACATATATATATATATACATATATATATACATACATATATATATACATACATATATATATATACATACATACATACATACATACATATATATATATACATACATACATACATACATACACACATATATATATATATATATATATATATGAAAGGGTACAGGCACACTATTTGGTTTGCATGATACATATAATGAACATATTTTACTAGAGCGACAGTAGTACTGGCTGGTTGGTCTGGTACAACTCAGGAACATAAATGGCGGTCTACCCTTAAATCTGCACTCTTTGGTGTAGATGCAACAGTTCCTCCTTTACTTAAACCAGATGGCTCAGTCACTCACTGTCCAAAGGAAAAGGCAACCCTTTTGGCTGATGTTTTTGACAGTAAACAGAGTAATGAAAAACTTGAACTTCCTCATTCCTGTTTTCCTGAGGCTAAACTAACTAGTTTAGCTTTTCGATCTCGTGAGATTAAAGCTCTGTTGTTGGACCTTGATGCTTATGGAGGTGTAGACCCTAATGGTATTTTTCCTTTGTTTTTTATAAAGACAGCAGATTTCTTAGCTCCAAAGTTATCTGTTATTTTACGCAAGTTAGCAAGAAGAGGAGCTTTTAGCACTTGTTGGAGAATTGGTAATGTTACTCCTCTATGTAAATGTGTTTGTGGTAGCTCAAGTCCCACTGATTACCGCCCAATTTCCATAACTCCCATATTATCTAAAGTTTTTGAACGTCTTCTGGCAAAACGTCTTAATAGGTTTGCTGAAGGTAATCATCTATTCCCTAGTTTGCAATTTGGTTTTCGGAAAGGCCTTGGAGCATGTGATGCCCTTCTTACAATCTCCAATGCAGTACAGAAATCCCTTGATTGTGGTCGGGAAGTTCGTATGATTGGCC
The DNA here is from genome assembly GCF_036898095.1 of Palaemon carinicauda. NCBI lineage: Eukaryota > Metazoa > Arthropoda > Malacostraca > Decapoda > Palaemonidae > Palaemon > Palaemon carinicauda. The sequence goes on along the minus strand of NC_090760.1, from coordinate 6,340,422 downwards.
TTGATTTTAGTGCTGCCTTTGACCGTGTTAATCATGAGGCCCTTGTTTTCAAACTGAAACAGTTGGGAGTGGGTGGGTCGTTTCTTAGCATTATTATTGATTTTTTAAGTAGTAGATCTCAAAGAGTTGTTGTTGATGGGCACCATAGTGAGTATAGGAATGTGATATCCGGTGTTCCACAGGGTAGTGTTCTTGGCCCATTACTTTTCATACTATATACACATGACATGTGGTTTGGCCTAGAAAATAAGCTTGTTGCATATGCAGATGATGCTACTCTCTTTGCATCAATTCCATCCCCTGAATGTAGATCTGGGGTTGGTGAATCCCTTAATAGAGATTTAGCTAAAATTAGTGCATGGTGCAAATTATGGGGTATGAAGTTGAATCCTAACAAAACTCAAAGTATGATTGTAAGTAGGTCAAGGACGGTGGCTCCTCAACATCCGGATCTCAGTATTGATAATGTTTCTTTAAAATTGTATGACTCTTTCAAAATTTTAGGCGTGATTCTTGACAGCAAATTTACTTTTGAGAAACATATAAGGTCTGTGTCTTCTTCAATTGCACAAAAAATTGGCTTATTGAGAAAGTCTTTTAAGATATTCGGTGATCAATCTATTCTGAAGAAGTGTTTTAATTCTTTTATTCTACCTTGTTTTGAGTATTGTTCTCCGGTCTGGTCTTCAGCTGCTGATTCTCATCTTAATTTGTTGGACAGAAACTTACGGTCTATTAAATTTCTTATTCCTGATCTAGATATTAATCTCTGGCACCGTCGATCAATTAGTTCATTATGCATGTTGCATAAGATTTTTCATAACTCTGACCATCCTTTACATTCAGATCTCCCTGGACAATTCTATCCTGTTCGTAATACTAGGCAGGCAGTTAATTCTAATAGCCAGGCCTTCTCCATCATAAGACTCAATACTACGCAGTACTCTAGAAGTTTTATTCCAGCTGTTACCAAGTTGTGGAATGATCTTCCTAATCGGGTTGTTGAATCAGTAGAACTTCAAAAGTTCAAAGTTGGAGCAAATGCTTTTTTGTTGACCAGACGGACATGAGTCTTTTTATAGTTTATATATGACATTTTTGTTGTTGACGTTGTTAATAGTTTATATATGATATATCTCTTTTGACATTACTTTTTTTAGAATGATTTATTGTTAATTTGTTTTCTTCAGTTATTTATTTCCTTATTTCCTTTCCTCACTGGGCTATTTTTCCCTATTGGAGCCCCTGGGCTTATAGCATCTTGCTTTTCCAATTAGGGTTGTAGCTTGGATAGTAATAATAATAATAATAATAATACATATGTATGTATTTTTCTCAGGCGTATCAGCATATTGCGTTTTCTCTCTCTCTCTCTCTCTCTCTCTCTCTCTCTCTCTCTCTCTCTCTCTCTCTCTCTCTCTCTCTCTCTCTCTCTATATATATATATATATGTATATATACATATATATATATATATATATATATATATATGTATATATACATATATATATATATATATATATATATATATATATATATATATATGTATATATACATATATATAGATATACATATATATAGATATACATATATATATACATATATATATATGTATATATACATATATATAGATATACATATATATATATATATATTTATATACATATAAATTATGTATATATATATATATATATATATATATACATATAAATTATGTATATATATATATATATATATATATGAGTATATATATAAAGCTAAAGACCCATTAGCTAATTCGTATAAATTAGTTAAAACCGTACGGTATATACAATAATTCCCAATACTTAAAGACCGCAAAACTATAATATATAATGAAACGTATATACATCGCAAAGGCTAAAGAAACATAAGGTAGTATGTACCACCCATAATCATATGTTCAATTAGTGTTTGTAATAGATTACAGATCAACCCTTTACATGAATAGAACGTTTCTCTTGATATACATACTGTGGAAAATCTAATTTTGACATAATTCATAATGTACATATTTATTCTATAGATGCAAAAAGTACAGGTTTGCCAGCGTAATGCAAATGGCAGCAAATAAGTACAGAAACTGTACTATTGTATTAGTAATAATATAGATTTTGTTGAAGGAACTTGTGTTGTGTCGTAAAACAGATATTTTCTAAGAAGGTAAAATATGAAAATAACCATTATTATAATTAGATGATGTTCATGGAGGCAAGGTAATACATGCGAACTAG
>NC_090760.1:6330561-6332670 GCF_036898095.1 Palaemon carinicauda | reverse complement strand
CTAGTGGGAAAAAAAACCCTTCGATGAGTAATGAGTCATTAATGTCTTTTCGTGTGTTATCGTTCTGTCTCTTTTTTATTCATTCGTTTTTAGAGACGGGTTTGATTTTGCCGGTCTAGCCCTTGCTGGGATGAAGCACATGCTAGGATGAGGCCCTTGCTAGGATGAAGGACTTGCTAGGATGAAGCCCTTGCGAGGTTGAAATGGGGAATAGGGGTGTTTCATGTATGTTGGATAATAATGGTATCTCTTTCTTTGTCTTTATGTATACTATAATGTACCATAGTTTCTTTGCTTGCTCTTTACCTTCGCATTTCATTATATTTAAATGTATGTATACATATATGCACAATTACGAGTAGGAGATAATGAATGGAGAAGTATTGAACTAAAAGCTCAAGATAGAGACGACTGCGAAATTTAACCGAGGCCCTTTGCGTCAATGAGGAATATATATATATATATATATATATATATATATATATATATATATATATATATATATATATATATATATACATGCAATAAATACCTCTTATTATCAAATTCGCTCTACCTCGGGATCATAGACCCAAGGGGAAATTAACTTTATGATAATAGCTTCTGGTTTTCCAAGGATTCGAACCTGGACCAATCGCTTTGTGGAAGCGATGGTATGGATGACGATTGTCGATTTTTTTTTTAGACGATTCCTTGTTAAAAATTAGCAGTGAAAAAAACCGTAACAATCCTGGAATAAATGTTGCTAGCCATTTACCGTTTTAAAAACGGAAATATTTACGTTAAGGAGTGGTATTACGGTCACAAGCCCTTAGGTGATAATAAGAAAGTATGGTAAAATTACGATCGCCTGTATTTTACTGAAATACGGTTTGGAAGAGTATATTTTTACGGATAATTTTCCGAATAAAATTACGTTTTTTTTTTTAACAATATAAAATTGAGGAGAATAATAAAGAAACAACTTATGTTAAAATTACGGTCGCCTGAATTTTACTAAAATACGGCGGAGGACAGTATATCTTTTACTGGAACCTCAGTTTCGATTGGTTCGGCTTCGAATCCTTGGAAAAACCAGAACCTAGTATCATAAAGTCAATTCCTACTTGGTTCTTTGATCCGAGGTATTAAGAGGTATTTATGTTTTGTATGAATGTATAAAACACACGATTAAAGTTAAAAATTGTACTATATATATATATATATATATATATATATATATATATATATATATATATATATATATATATATATATTATATATAATGGACGGTTATAAATTGATGTGCAAACTTATAAACATACATATTAACACACACACCCATATATATATATATATATATATATATATATATATATGTATATAATACATATAATATATATTTATAAATATACATAAATACACACGGTTATAAATAGATGTGCATACTTATGAACATATATATTACCCACACACATACTGCATGCATATACATATATATATATATATATATATATATATATATATATATATATATATATATATATATATATATATATATATATATATCCTCCACACACTTATAAACATATATATTGAAACACACACGTATACACGTACATAAAACGTACAAATTTCTTCATAAACAAAAATCCCTCCTAGACTTCACCCCATTCACGCTAATGTTTACAACCACCTCCCTATTTTACAAGAGCAATATTGTGTAGTGTCATGATGCCGGCGAGATAGACCATTCAAACAGCGCTGAAAAGGTGAATTATTATTAACCTCTGTACCGTGGCCTTCCATTGTCTTGGATTAAGCGTTCTCTTGCTTGAGGGTACACCTCGGGCAAGCTGTTCTATATTGTTTCTATTCCTCTTTTTTTTAATCTTTTTTTTATTTATGTATGAAAGATCTATTTTAATGTTGGTACTATATCTAAAATAATTTATTTTAATTGTTTATTACTTTTCTTGTAGTTTATTTTCTTGTTTACTTTCCTCACTGTGCTATTTTCCCCTGTTGGAGCCCTTGGGTTTATAGCATCTTGCTTTTCCAACTAGGATTATAGCTTAGCTTATAATAATAGTAATAATAATAATAATTATAATAATAGTAGTAGTAATA
>NC_090760.1:6308061-6320561 GCF_036898095.1 Palaemon carinicauda | reverse complement strand
ATTGGGATGTCTCTTAAAGCGAAAGGATTATTATGATTATTATTATTTTCTAGATAAGCTACAACCCTAGTTGGAAAAAGCAGGTTGCTATAAGCTCAAGGGATCCAACAAGGAAAGTAAACAAGTGAGGCAGTAAGGAAATAGCAAGTAAACTATAAATTATTTTATTTTTCCTTGTTTCTATTCCTCACTGTGCTATTTTCCCTGTTGGAGCCCCTGGGATTATAGCATCCTGCTTTTAAAACTAGGGTTGTAGCTTAGCAAGTAGTAGTAATAATAATAATAATAATAATAATAATAATAATAATAATTATTATTATTATTATTATAATAACAATAATAATAAAGAAAATAAAATAATAATAATAATAATAATAATAATAATAATAATTAGAATAATAATAATAATAAATAATAATAATAATTAGAATAATAATAAATAATAATAATAAATAATAATAATAATAATAATAATAATAATAATAGCAGTAGTAGTAGTAATAATAATAATAGATAACAATAATAATAATAATAATAACAAAATTGAAACAATCCTACATTCCGCCACTTCAAAACCTACATTCTTTGATATCTATCAAGTATTCCTTTATATATCCACCCTGATCGCACGCCCATCATAATCTACTCCTTCCTCGAATAAGTATTAAAAGAGAACGAAACATATATCTTTAAGATAAAAAAAATAATAATGAAGCCATCTGTATGCGACTAGTCTTTAATAAACACTAATAACTGAGAACGCGTTCTCTAAGAAGACTCTTCTTCTTGTGTTTCTGTCTGACGTGGACTACTTAAATCTTACCACCGCCCTTTTCTGAACCCTTTCAAGTAGTAATTGGGGTTTCATAAGCCTCATTTAACCTTTTCTTTTGTTATTTCTGCCTAAATAATGACCTGGTGATTGCCAGAGTGGAGTTCGAGTCCCGCTCAAACTCGTTATTTCCTTTGGTCGTTGCAACCTCACCATCCTTGTGAGCTAATGATGGAGGGATTTGGGAGACCCAATAGGTCATCAGCAGTGATGGTAGCGTCTTTTGCCTGGTGATTTCCAGACTGTGGTTCGAGTCCCACTCAAACTCATTATTTCCCTTGGTCGCTACAACCTCACCATCCTTGGGAGCTAAGGATTGATGGCTTTGTGAGAGCCTATAGGTCATCGGCAGTGATGGTAGTGTCTTTTGCCTGGTGATTCCAAACTCGGGATCGAGACCCTCTCAAACTCGTTATTTCCCTTTGGTCGCTGCAACCTCACCATCCTTGTGAGCTAAGGATGGAGGGATTTGGGGAAGCCTATAGTTCTATCTCCTGCGTAATCAGCAGCCATTGACTGGCTGGTCCTTGGTCCTAGCTTGGGTGGAGAGGGGGCATGGGCGATGGTCATACGTAATATGGTCAGTCTCTACGGCACTGTCCTGCCTGATAGGGCAATGTCACTGTATCTTCCCTCTGCCATTCATGAGCCGTCTTTAAACCTTTAAACCTCTTTACAATCGACCTTGTAGAAATGAACAGCTTGCTGGACAGGATATTTATGTTATGATTATTTGAGGTAGTAGGACCTGATATTGTTAGGCATTACATGGACTGAGAGAAAGAGTTACAAATGAGCTAAAATTTGATAGAAAAGGGTTCGTTTAAACATAAGCAAACGCATATATATTCAAACCAACTAATGCATGAAAAGGCAAGCTTAAACGGGGTTCTGTTATCAGTGCAGGGGGATAGCTAGATATATAAAAAAAAAAAACTGAAATACCGTTACAGTGTATGAGCGTGTGTGAAATACGTGCGGTACAAAGCCGCGTCGTTTTAAATACGTTAGAATGTCGGAGCAATTTTTTCATAAGGGAGAAAAATGGAGGAAGAAAATGAATAAAGGAGGACAGCCTGATGAGACAACAACCAAAGAGATCGAATTAAGAATGAAATCAGAAAGCAATAGAACCCAAATATAGAATTTGAATAGCAGACACAGCAGATTCACACACGTATAGACCACATGGACAGATTCAGAAAGTATGAGGGTACCCAATGGAATTGTCGGGCAGATTCGAGTGGACAGATTTAAATTTTCGAATAGACCCTTAAGCATAGACAGCCTTAGAAGAACATATCTAATATGAAGACCGCGGTAGATTTTTTTTTTTTTGAAAAACTCAGAGGCCAGACCTAAGTCCATAGCCAGACAATCACCGAGGATGATCCTTCGACAAGACCCAAAATCCTTAGGCATTATCATTATTATCATTAATATTATTATTATTATTATTATTATTATTATTATTACTTGCTAAGATACAACCCTAGTTGGAAAAGCAGAAAGCTAGAAGCCCAGGGGCCCCAACAGGGAAAATAGCCCAGTGAGGAAAGGAAAAAAATTAGAAATACTATTTAAGAACAGTGACATCATCAAAAATAAATATTTCCCAAATAAACTATAAAAACTTTAACGAAACAAGAGGAAGAGAAATAAGATAGAATAGTGTGCCCGAGTGTACCCTCAAGCAAGAGAACTCTAACCCAAGACAGTGGAAGGTCATGGTACAGGGGCTATGGTACTACCCATGACTAAAGAACATTGGTTTGATTTTGGAGTGTCCTTCTCCTAGAAGAGCTGCTTACCATACCTAAAGAGTCTCTTCTGCCCTCAAATTCAAGTTTGAGATGACATAATACTTGAAATTCTGAAATAAATGTTCCTAGTCATTTATCGTTTTAAAAACGGGATATATTGACATTAAAGAGTGATATTACGGTCACTAACCCGTAAAAGAAAATAACTAAGTAGGGTAAAAAATTACGGTCTCCCATATTTCTGAAAATAGGCTGAGAACGGAAAATTTCCAATTAAAATTACGGGGTCTTTTAACAGTGATCCCAGCAAGCCAATGGAATCTATGAATGCGAAATTTGTCAAAGTAGCAATGTATAATCAAAAGAGATATTTGCTAAGGAGGAACTTTCATTGGAGGTACCTCCCTCTATACGGATGTTCTCTTGTGCTAATGAGGAGACGGAATAAAAGGTTTAAGCGTTAAACAGGCAAATTTAAATATCCAGAGAACAGTAGGGTAGATAATAGATACACAATACACATATCAGAGAGAGAGAGAAAGAGAAAGAGAGAGAGAGAGAGAGAGAGAGAGAGAGAGAGAGAGAGAGAAAGAGAGAGAGAGAGGGAGATTTCAAGTGTTCGTGCAAACAATTTTACTGGTCATTGAATAACAAGTCTTGAGAGAGAGAGAGAGAGAGAGGAGAGAGAGAGAGAGAGAGAGAGAAATTCCTACAGTGTTCGTGCAAACAATTTTACGAGGCATTGAAGAACAGTCTTCAGAGAGAGAGAGAGAGAGAGAGAGAGAGAGCGAGAGAGAGAGAGAGAGAGAGAGAGAGAGAGTTTTCATGCAAAAGATTTTACTGGGCATTGAAGAAGTCTTGAGAGAGAGAAATTTTACTAAGTATTGAAGAAGTCTTGTGAGAGTTTACTAGGGTATCAAAGAAGTCTTGAGAGAGAGAGAGAGAGAGGAGAGAGAGAGAGAGAGAGAGAGTCTTGCAAACAATTTAACTAGGTATTTAAAAACAGTCTTCAGAGAGAGAGAGATTTCTACAGTGTTCGTGCAAACAATTTTACGAGGCATTGAAGAACATTCTTCAGAGAGAGAGAGAGAGAGAGAGAGAGAGAGAGAGAGAGAGGGATGGGGGCATAGCAAAGCCAGGCATTAAGAGACATCTGTTCCTCGCAAATGGAGCCATAATGATATCTAGAACAACATGCAATCAGGTCATTTGTATTCTGAGATTAGCTCCGCACCGAGGGACGTGAGGATGAGCCCCCGTTCGGGAACACGTACGCTAACGACCCTCTTCAATGTCGAGGGATAGGGGGGTAGGGGTGGGGGGTGGGGGGAGAGTTTGTGGTAATTAATTGAAGATTCGAGAAGAGGAGAAATGTAGGAGGAATGTGTGTGAATGCTTTTAATCATACACACACACTATATCTACATCGACATCTAATGTGTGTATATATATATATATATATATATATATATATAAAATATATACTATATAAATATATATATATATATTTTATATATAATATATATAATATACATAAATATATATATATTTTATATATAATATATATAATATGCATAAATATATATATATATATATATATATATACATGTATGCATATATATATATATATATATATAATTATATATAGACAAAGTTTTGGTGGCGTTAAAAAATCGAAAATAGTTTCTCTCCTGATAAACTGTCCTCCAGATAGTTAACAGAATAACATGAAAACTGCATTTACGATTCACCATTTATCATTTGGTGTCGACACGTGTTTCAAATCACTTCGTGACCCTTCTTCAGAACTACAATCGTTGAGTAATAGAATTGCACTTTATTTCTTGACCTTCTGCTCGACCTTGACCTTGATTTTTGACCTAGAACTTTTAAAACTGAATCACTTCCACGTCTCAACATAACAAATTGACCTTGAAATTGTTGCCTTGAAGTTGTTCACAAACAAACAGACAAACAGGGCGAAAACATAACCTCCTTCCAACTTTGTTGGCAGAGGTAATAAAGACATTGATGGTGAAAATATTGATAAAAATATGTCTGTGTGTGTTTTTAGGAGTGTGCTCGCACGCAATATACTAATGAAGATTTTTCATTTGTACGCCCTTATATATGAAGCTATATCATTTATGTATTTCCATATTTCCTTTTCTCACTTGCATATTTTTCCCTGTTGGAGTCCTTGGGATTATAACATCTTGCTTTTTCAACTAGGATTGTAGCTCACTAGTAATAATAATAATAATAATAATAATAATAATAATAATAATAATAATAATAATAATAATATGGTAAAAAAGCATAACGTGAAATTATTGGAGGACTTAAAACATTATTAGTGAACAAGACTAATTATATGTTTTTTCTATTGACTCGAATGAACTTGAAAAATTAATAAAAAAAAAAAGTTACTGAACTCGGGAAGAAATTGAAATGGAAAGAGGAAGAAGAGGAACATTATGATTTCGTGTATGATTGAACAAACCAAAAAAAAATGTAAACTGAAGAAAAACAAAGACTCTGATTAATACTAAACTGATTCCGAAATTAAAATTTCTTTCTGGATAAGGAAGAAAAAGGATCATCAGATAAGGAAGAAAAGGGATTATCAGGATTATCAGATAAGAAAGAAAAAGTATTATCAGGATCATCAAATACGGATTATCAGGATTATCAGATAAGGAAGAAAAGGGATATATCAGGATTATCAGATAAGGAAGAAAAATTATTATCAGGATTATCAGATAAGGATTTTCAGGATTATCAGATAAGGAAGAAAAAGGATTATCAGATAAGGCAGAAAAAAGATTATCAGGATTAGCAGATAAGGATTTTCAGGATTATCAGATAAGGATTTTCAGGATTATCAGATAAGGAAGAAAAAGTATTATCAGATAAGGAAGAAAAAAGATTGTCATTATTATAAATAAGGAAGAAAAAGGACTATCAGGATTATCATATAAGGATTATAAGGATTATCAGGACTATCAGACAAGGAAGAAAAAGGATTATCAGATAAGAAAGAAAAAGTATTATCAGGATTATCAGATAAGGAAGATAAAGGATTATCAGGATTATCAGATAAGAAAGAAAAATGATTATCAGTATTATAGCAAATCAGTTTACTGAGACCACTAAGAAACATAACCAAAGTTATGGCCAGAAGGAGGTCCTTATGATATGAGAAGTTGGGACAGCTAAGAAACGATGCCTTATGATATGAGAAGTTAGACAGGTAAGAAACAAGAGGCTAAATGATGCAGATAAACAAATATAAGTCAAACTGTAATACAAGTCCTCCTTCAAGGGCAGTAATTGTAGATCTACACCAGGCCTCTTAAGCTATGGTGCATAGACATCCTCTCTTTACAAGCTGAGTGATTGATTGATTGATTGATTGATTGATTATGAGTTATCTGGCATCCTGACATCTAAAGTCATTGACGCCTATAAAAGCCGAGTGCTGGTGTATATACTGTATGCAACAAAAGCAGCTGTTTCTAGTCAACTGCGAGACAAAGGCCCTCAGACATAATTTTTATTCAACTCTTGAGTTTGGGCAGTTTTCATCACCACGCTGGTCACTGCGGATTGATGACAGTGGGAGACTTTAGTCTGATCAATATGCAAACCTATTCACCACGTTAAGGTATCCCCCCCCCCCTCAAAAAAAAAAAAAATAGTACAACAAAAATACGGGCTCATGCTTTTTTTAGGATTGTATTTATTAATTTGGCCCTGAGGCCTAGGAGGCCATTCGATGCCGAGCTGCAAAGAGGGTAAAACACACCAAGTTACAGTATCAATAAAAATCTTCAAGTGGCTGGATCTCAGGATGTAAGAAGGGAAACGAGAACGGATGCACACTAGAAAGCTAAAAAGCGAGTGTCCCTAGGGATCGTAAGGACACAGCCAAGAGCTACATGTAATTACCCAAAGTCCTTTAATAACCTTGGTAATGCCTACAGTACACCCTTTAAAGCGCACTGATGGCAGCAACCGCAACGGATCCTCCAGCCTTATAACGGGGAGAAGAAGGTCCGAGGATGCTGTATAAGCGACTCTTTGAAAAATAGGAAGAAGAAGAAGAGGAGACGAAGAAGAAGAAGAAGAAGAAGAGGAGGAGGAGGAGGAGGATTAAGAAGAAGAAGGCGGCGAAGAAGAAGAAGAAGAGGAGGAGGAGACGAAGAAGAAGAAGAAGAAAAGGAAGATGAAGAAGAAAAAGAAGAGGAGACGAAAAAGAAGAAGAAGAAGAAGAGAAAAAGAGGAGGAGACGAAGAAGAAAAAGAAGAGGAAAAGAAGAAGAAGAAGAAGAAGAAGAAGAGGAGGAGACGAAGAAGAAAAAGAAGAAGAAGAAGAGGAGGAGACGAAGAAGAAAAAGAAGAAGAAGAAGAGGAGGAAGAGGTAAAGAAGAAGAAGAAGGGGAAAGCCAGTTCGTCGAAGACGTCGGCACAATAGAATCGAATGAGTAATGCTTCTCCTCCATCAGTGTTAAGTACTCCATGTAAACAAGGAGTCAGCTGTAGGGCTTCTCATTTGTTGTCTTATCTCTTTTTTTTTCTTCTTTTTTCGTATCGTGTTATGACACCTTTATAGAATCTGATATCCATAAATTTGTTTGGTCCGCTTTTCATAAGCAAATATATGAATACGTAAGTGGACGCATGAATAGCTGACCATTCTGAGAGAGAGAGAGAGAGAGAGAGAGAGAGAGAGAGAGAGAGAGAGAGAGAGGAAAAAACTTATAATCCACCATATCAAAAGGGATTTTCTTTTTATATTGAATTTAACATGAAAAGTACTCACATGTGTTTCATCTTTAATTGGTTAGAATTCTTGATACCTACAAATTCCCTTCATACTTGTTAATATCTTTCTTGTCATAGTATATATACAATTCTAGAATTAATCACGAACATGATATGCATTAAATTTAATTGTGAATATGTACACATTAATGAAAATATCAACCAATTATTAAAAAGAATGTAGACTTAAACTATACGTGAAAAACAGATTTTAATCATTATTCTAAACAAGTCCCAAATTACAATTTATTGAAGGCTTTCCAAAGAGAGAGAGAGAGAGAGAGAGAGAGAGAGAGAGAGAGAGAGAGAGAGTATAAATTACCATTACAAAAAAATATGAAGGCCTTATCTATTTCTCTGACACAGCAAAACAATTTACTGGAATGCTGATTCATGGCCATGAATCTATTGAATGAAAATCATACATTGACGCTTCATCCTCTCTCTCTCTCTCTCTCTCTCTCTCTCTCTCTCTCTCTCTCTTTAATATATCTGGTCAAACATTTCTATCAGATATTGATTTGAAATTATTATTTGATTCCCTAATATATTCTCTCTCTCTCTCTCCTCTCTCTCTCTCTCTCTCTCTCATATATATATACATATATATATATATATATATATATCTGGTTAACCATTTCTATCAGATATTGATTTGAAATAATAATTTGCTTTCCCTAATATATTCTCTCTCTCTCTCTCTCTCTCTCTCTCTCTCTCTCCTCTCTCCTCTCTCCTCTCTCTTCTCGTTCTCTCTCTCTCTCTCTCTCTCTCTCTCGCACGTATTCCCATCGCTGATCAAATCTCAACTAGTAATATGTCGCTTATAAGTGACTATCTCCAATTCCTCATACCCCTTTTATCTTATCAATCTTGTTTTTTTCAGTCTCATTTTCATCTTGATAAAGGAACCCATAAAAAAACTAATCTAAGATACTTAACACATATTATAGAGTCGAAAGGTGCTCTTAAACCTATAAAAAAATGGAACTTTAAAAAAAAAAAATGATATAAGGTTTAAAAAAAATATGAATAAATATACGGACATGATTCTGCTGAGTCAGGATAATTAGTTTTTTTTTATGTCTTTTTTTATATAATTTTTTTCATATCCCTATTTCTATCTTCCCTTTCTTTCATTCGACTGTAGGTGGCAAATCTTTTCCTCGTTTCTGAGATGCTAAAAAATAGGGTAAAAATTGTATTTATGTCAAGTCATGAATAGATAGATATAGATATATAGACGTGGTGGGACGGTTTTTTAGCCTTTATTTCCCCTAAAAACCAGCTACAATTAGGTTAAAAAGATTATATAGTATATATATATATATATATATATTATATATATATTTATATTTATATATATATGTACATTAAAATACACAATTTTCCGTGTATTTATGATAAATAAAATAACCCACAATGTATGAAAAATAGAAGTTTCTTTAGCTTTCGAAGGGACCATCTCCCTTCCTCTTCAGAAAACAAAATACATTTTGTATTCTGAAGAGGAAGGGAGATGGTCCCTTCGTAAGCTAAATAAACTTCTATTTTTCATTCATTGTGGGTTATTTCCTTTATATATATACTGTATATATATATATATAATATATATATATATACGTTATACGCGTGCGATTGTGGGCAAAAATCATAGATGAAAAAGAACCAATAGATGAAAAAGAACCAAAGGGAAAATGAAATAGAAAATATAAGATTAATTCCTGACTAGTTTCGTGATATTTCTTCAGAAGACTGATTTATTGAGGCGAGGTCTCTTTACATTTTATATGGTACAGTGAGAGTACGAATATAAATGCAGATATTTATAAAACATTACTCAACACACCAAGCAAACTACCTGGCTTATATTTTAAAGTGTTTGTTAATAGCCATTTGATGAAAATGTATAATTTCATATGATAGGTAGATTTTTAGGCCTTCCGATACAGTTTCTTCGTATTATCATGCATTAACCTTATCCGAATAAATGCATAAACATAATCATATGCATACACACACATATACATATATATATATATATATATATATATATATATATACATATATATAATCATCATTTCCTCCTCCTACGCCTTTGACGCAAAGGGCCTCGGGTTAGATTTCGCCAGTCGTCTCTATCTTGAACTTTTAATTCAATACTTCTCCATTCATCATCTCCCATTTCACATTTCATAGTCCTCAACCATGTAGGGCTGGGTCTTCCAACTCTTCTAGGGCCTTGAAAAGCCCAGCTGAAAGTTTGATGAACTAATCTCTCTTGGGGGAGTACGAAGAGCATGCCCAAACCATTTCCATCTACCCCTCATCATGATCTCATCGAGTAATCTCTCTTAATAGTTTCATTTCTAATCCTGTCCTGCCATCTAACTCCCAATATCCTTCTTAGGGCTTAGTTCTCAAATCTACAAAATCTATCGGAGATTGTTTCATTGTCGTACCAAGACTCATGTCCATTACGAACACCGATCTCACTAATACTGATATATAGTTTGATTTTTATATGTAATTTCAGGCGATTTGATTTCCAAATTTTACTTAACTTAGCCATCTGACTGATTTGCTTTTTCAGTTTTCCACTAAACTCTAATTCTAAAGACCCTATATAGAGGATCATAGTTCCTAAATACTTAAATGATTCTACCTCATTAATCCTTTCTCCTTCCAATGATATTTCATCTTCCATTGCATACTCCGTTCTCATCATCTCTATCTTTCTTCTATTGATCTTCAGCCAAACCTCGTGTGATATTTCATGCATTCTAGTAAGCAACTCTAATACTCGAGGAGTCTTATTGAACGCATGTTCAAAACACACATGACTTTGTTCATCGATGTGCTAAGCACTAATTTTCTCAAAGAGAGAGAGAGAGAGAGAGAGAGAGAGAGAGAGAGAGAGAGAGAGAGAGAGAGAGAGATTGATTGATTGATTGATTGATTTAAAGTTTCAGGCATCCTGACATCTAAGGTCATTGACGCCCGGTAACATTTAATTTATGTATACAAAAATAAAAAATAAAATAAAATAAAAAATAAGAGTATTCAATTAAAATCATAAAAGTTGAATGTCATAAAAGTTAAATAGTTTTCCAGAAGACCTGCTTCTGAAATAAATCTAAAAATGCCACTTGCATGGTAGGACACATCAAGAGAGAGAGAGAGAGGAGAGAGAGAGAGAGAGAGAGAGAGAGAGAAAAGGCAACTTCATAAATATTAATCAAGACAAAGAGATTCTTCCATATATTGGCTCTAACACTAGCTAGCTAGCTAGCTAGCTACCTTGCCCAATCGACTGTATGACTATTGATTGGGTACTATGAATTAGCTAGCAGGGCTAGCAAAGACGAAGTCCCATAACTTTCAACGTTGGTTCTGAATCATCCAAGCGGTGGACTTTAATTCTGGATCCAATTATGGTATGTATGAAAATTCGACCCTCTATTGGTTATGTGAGGTTTAATTTACTGTTTATTGATCAACTATAACGTATATATTCCTTTTTATTATCTTTTTTTTTATTAAGTCAGGAGCTGAATCCTATTTTTTTAATCTATTTCAAGTAATGCTTTTTTTTCTTATCAGTTACTAAAACGTATTCGCTACTCTAAGATAATTTCATTTTTTTATGTTGACCAGGCTGACATGAGTCTTTTGATAGTATATATATGACATATCTGTTTTTGGCGTTGTTAATAGTTTTATATAGGACATATCTGTTTTGCGCTGTTACTGTTTTTAGAATGATATATGTTAATTTATTCCCATCATTTACTTATTTCCCTTTCCTCACTGGGCTATTTTTCCCTATTGGAGCCCTTGGGCTTATAGAAATTTTTCTTTTCCAACTAGGGTTGTAGCTTGGCTAGTAATAATAATAATAATAATAATAATAATAACTGTATGATAGAGTTCTTCATTTGATTAGAGATTATACGTCTATATGCATCGATGAGAATCAATACAAAAAGATTATATTTTTTTTAATATGATCCAGTTGATTTAGTTTTTTTTTTTTTTTTTTTTTTTTTTTTTTTAAGTCAAATTATGTCGTGTATGTGAATGATAACTCAAACCTATCCTGCAAATTCTAATAGACAAACATATGATCTATAAATCAATTAATACATCATAAATCTATGCAGTTCCTACATTACTATAACTACTTCAAAAATACTTTTTATATCAACCAAAGATTAAAAACTCATATTAAAACACAGGTCCTGGCAACTGGACAGAGGGTATATTATTACTATTATTATCATTATTATTATCATTACTAGCCAAGCTACAACCCCTAGTTGGAAAAGCAAGATGCTATAAGCCCAAGGGCTCTAGCAGGGAAAAATAGCCCAGTGAGGAAGGAAGTAAGGAAATAAATAAATGATGAGAATAAATTAACAATATATCATTCTAAAACCAGTAACAGCGTCAAAACAGATAGATCCTATATAAAACTATTAACAACGTCAAAAAACAGACATGTCATATATAAACTATAAAAAGACTCATGTCAGCCTGGTCAACATAAATACATTTGCTCCAACTTTGAAATTTTGAGATTCTACTGATTCAACTATTCAACTATACAGTAGGTCTCCCAGAAATGTCTTTAGTATCACCTTTATTTTCTAATTCCAAAGTCAAAATCTATTTGAAGGTGATTAGAACTATTATCTTAATTGATTTAGGGACATAACAAGCATAACTGGTTTCAATAGGAACTTGGAAACTAGTTATCCCTATAATGGTTGTGATGGCCAATTGGAAACGACCCTGCCTGGCGATCGCCAGACCAGGGTTCGAGTCCCGACCAAGCTTGAGAGAGAGAGAGAGAGAGAGAGAGAGAGAGAGAGAGAGAGAGAGAAAGCTTCACCCCAACAAACGAAGGCATCTCAAATCGGGACATGTTTATATTTCGTTATCAATATGCATCATTTCAAATAGGTAACTAGGGGATACCCCCTTCCCCATCCCCACACCCAACAAGCACCCCCTCCCCCTAAAAAGTACCTCCCTATATCTCCTCTACTTCATCACCTAAGGTAGAAAGGGTGACGC
>NC_090760.1:6296227-6307561 GCF_036898095.1 Palaemon carinicauda | reverse complement strand
GGTACTGCTAGTACTGCTATCAGGATAAAACAAATAATTCAGTGATTGCTAGACTGGGGTTCGAGTCTCGCTCAGACTCGTTAGTTCATTTGGTCGCTGGAACCTCACTATCCTTGTGAGCTAAGAATAAGGGATTTGGGGGAGCCTACAGGTCTATCTGCTTAGTCATCAGCAGTCATTGGTCCTAGATTGGGTGGAGAGGTGGCTTGGGCGCTGATCATATATTATTTGGTCATTCTCTAGGGCAATGTCCTGCTTGATAGGGCAATGTCACTGTCCCTTGCCTCTGCCATTCATGAGTAGCCTTTAAAACTAGGCCAGTCATCTTGGGGGAGCTAAAGGGATATCTGCTGAGTCATCAGCAGCCATTGCCTGGCCCTCCTTGGTCCTAGCTTGGGTGGAGAGGAGGCTTGGGCGCTAATCATAAGTAATATATTTCTAGCACTGTCCCTTGCCTCTGCCATTCATGAGCAGCCTTTGAACCTAGGTCAGTCGTCTTGGGTCAGCTAAAGGTATACCGGCTGAGTCATCAGCAGCCATTGCCTGGCCCTCCAGGGCCCTAGCTTGGTAGGAGAAGGATCTTGGCGCTAATCATAAGTAATATATTTCTAGCACCCGTCCCTTGCCTCTGCCATTCATGAGTAGCCTTTAAAACTAGACCAGTCATCTGGGGGGAGCTAAAGGGATATCTGCTGAGATTCAGCAGCCATTGCCTGGCCCTCCTCGGCCCTAGCTTGGATGGAGAGGGATCTTGGGCGCTGATCATTTGTATATAGTCAGTCTCTAGATCATTCTCCTGCTTGATAGGGCAATGTCACTATCCCTAGCCTCGGCTATTCATGAGCAGCCTTTAAAACCTAGGTCAGTCGTCAGCCGAGACGCGTTTGGAAGGTTTTATAATACTGGAAAAAGCGTTTTCGAAAGTGGCTTCCTCCTCCCACACGTGCATTCTTGGCTAGATCGTAAAATGGACGAGGATTGTGGCAAAGGCTGAACAACATTATATTCGTCATGGAGGTTGTCAGCTTCTAAGTGACATACAGATACTCTCTCTCTCTCTCTCTCTCTCTCTCTCTCTCCTCTCTCTCTCTCTCTCCTCTCTCTCCTCTCTCTCTCTCTCTCTACTAGTTTTACTACTGATGGGTTTTGCTATGTCCAAATGTACTTATCATGAAAATATAAACGCAATTTCTGCATTGACTTTGGCAGTCTATGGTATATATATATATATATATATATATATATATTATATATATATATATATATATATATATATATATATATATATATAATATATATATACAGTATATACATATACATATATATATATATATATATATATATATATATATATATATATATATATATATATATATCAACTGAGCTACGAAAGCTTCGTACTAGTATCTTTCAGGCTATTTCAAGATATTCTCAAAACGTAAACAAAATCTTTTACTAATATTTTAGTCTAACAAACAAACACAATCGAGAAATAAAACAACAAACAATCAGGCTAAACAAGCATACGTTTTTTTAAACTAAACAATAAATACTATAATACGATCATTAATTCATGTCATATGATTTTAAGCGATACAACAATATTAACGTTAACAAATAAGAAAGTTATTACGTTATCAGAAATTTCATATTAATTATAAATTGATTATTTTTCAACCTGAAACTACAAATTTTATTGAAATGAAAACTGTCATTATCATTATTATTATTATCATTATTACTTGCTAAGCTACAACCCTAGTTGGAAAAGCAGGATGGTATAAGCCCAGGGCCCCCAACAGGGAAAATAGCTCAGTGAGGAAAGGAAAAGAGGAAAAATAAAATATTTTAAGAATAACAACATTAAAATAAATATTTCCTAAATAAACTATAAAAACTTTAAAAAAGTAAGAGAAAAAGAAGTTAGATAGAATAGCGTGCCCGAGTGTACCCTCAAGCAAGAGAACTCTAACCCAAGACGGTGGAAGACCATGGTACAGAGGCTATAGTACTACCCAAGACTAGAGAACACTGGTTTGATTTTGGAGTGTCCTTCTCCTAGAAGAGCTGCTTACCAAAACTTTCATAATCAAAACCATTGTCGAAACGATTAGCATTAAATAATTTTGTCATATGTTCATGTTATTAAATCCTGGTACCATGAGAATAGCTGAAACTGTCCTGGCCTACAGGGAAAGTCCCTGCCTGGCGATCAACTGGACAGGGGTTCGACATCAGCTCAAGCTCATGCTATTGTAATGTCTGTGACCTCATCATTGTGAGCTGAAGATGGGGTTTTAAGGGAGCCTATAGATCTAATTGCTGAGTCATCACCAACCATTACCTGATCTTCCCTGGTCCTTGCTTGGTGGAGAGGGAGCTTAGTAGCTAAACATATGTAAATAGGGTCAGTCTCTAGGGCATTGTCCTGCGATGACATTATCAGTCCCTTGCCTCTGCCATACATGAGCGACCTTTAAACCTTTAAGGCATACCACAAGTGTGATATAAGAGTTTGCTTAAAGGTCTCTTGCTTATGCCATTCATGAGCGACCTTTAAACCTTTAAGGAATAAGTGTGACATATTGAGTTTGCTTAAAGTTTTGGCAATCAACTATTCTTGAAAGCCTCGTAAAAACCGAAAAATTCTATTAATATCAAAATATGAAAACTAGAGGAACAACGTTTAGAATGGGCGACAAATTTGGCAATCAACTATTCTTGAAAACCTGGTAAAAAAAAATATATTATCGATATCAAAATGCTATGAAAAATAGAGGAACAGCGTTAGAATGGGCGACGAATTAGGCAATCAACTATTCTTGAAAACCTGGTAAAAAAAAATGAAAATTCTATATAATATCTAATATGAAAAATAGAGGAACAGCGTTAGAACGGGCGACAAATTTGGCAATCAACTATTCTTGAAAACCTGGTAAAAACCGAAAAATCTTATTAATATCAAAATATGAAAAATAGAGGAACAGCGTTAGAATGGGCGACGAATTTGGCAATCAACTACTCTTGAAAACCTGGTAAAAAAACGAAAAATATATCGATATCAAAATACTATGAAAAATAGAGGAACAGCCTTAGAATGGACGACGAATTTGACAATCAACTATTCTTGAAAGCCTCCTAAAATACGAAAAATATTATCCATATCAAAATACAATGAAAAATAAAGAAACAGCATCAGAATGGGCTACGAATTTGGCAATCAACCATTCTTGAAAACCTGGTAAAAAACAAAACGAAAAATATGATCAATATCAAAATACTATGAAAAAACAGAGGAACAGCCTTAGAATGGGTAACATTAGGTACAACCAGCATATACAGTAAATAAATAAAGACAAAATTGCGTTTGCAAAAATTCTTAGAATAGCTGACAATTGAAATAAGAGATAAGAAACGCCAACACATCATAAAGTGTCATCCCCGCAACTCGAAAGGAAAATGGCGGTGACATCACGGCTAAAAAGTGTTTTGCGTTTGAGAGAGAGAGAGAGAGAGAGAGAGAGAGAGAGAGAGAGAGAGAGAGAGAAATTTACTGCCAAATTCATCCTTTAATATCAGTATTGATTCATAGGATAGTAATAATGATGATGATTCTAATAATAATAATTATCGATTATTACTAATGTTACTATCATTATTACCATTATTTCATATATATTATATACATTATATATTATATATATTATATAAACATATATATATATATATTATATACATATATTATATAAATATATATATATATATAATAGTATATATAGTATATATTATATATATATATAAATTATATATATATATATATTATATACAGTTTATATATATTTATATTAATATATATATATATACACATATATATATTTATATATATGTATATATAAATATATATATATATCATATATATAAATATATATATATATATATATTATATATATATTATATATAATATATATATATATATATATATATATATATAAATCACAAGAGCAAATCAGTCTCTCGTCCGAATGATTTTCTCAAAAAAATGTCTCATTGAATCTAGGCAATTTTACATATTGAAGAGACGAAATTGAACGGATGAAAACTAAGTGGTACAAACAGACAGGTTCGATTAGACATCCCACTAATGAATTTAAGAATTTAAGCCCATTATGGTAAGGTGCTGGGGCTCGAGAGGCCCTTCAGCTTCGAGTAGAAAACAATCCTGTTATACTATGAAGTAAAGGTTTAAAGAGGTTGGACAGCAAATTGGCAGAAATAACGCGAAAAACTGAGGTATAGTAGAAAGGCCCCATGCCGAAGTAGCAGGGGGGAAAAATGTTAACAACCTTTTTGTGGAGAAGTGCTGAAGTTGAGAAGCTATTAATAATAATAATAATAATAATAATAATAATAATATAATAATAATAATAATATGAATAAATAAATAATAATAATAATAATAATAATAATAATAATTATCATTCATTTAATTTTCTATTCGGGGTTCTCAATAACTTCAGGGAAATCCTTTAATACGTCAGGACTTTTGCAGGGAATACACAAGGACTTTTGCTTTGCTCATTAATCCGGCCTCATGCCATCAGGGGGTCTGTACCTTCTTGGCCCATGCAAATGTAACACATATCCTTTCATTAACTTTCATGTTTTAAACTCGCAACAAGCCCTACCGGTCAGAGGCGAGTGGTAAATAGTCTATAATGAGGGAGCAACAGTCCACAGGCTTACACCAAGTCTAGGATAGAGGCAAACATAAAATATATATTCCTTAATAAACTTCGATATTCAAAGGTAGTATTTTCTTGACTAATATTCAGGCGATCTTTAAAAGATGTGATATATTACCAATGAATATTCATGCTATAATCAAAGGGTTGTCTGAATCGGATGGCTTGAAGAATGAAAAAAAATAAAATAATGAATGAGAAAGAGGAAGGTTAAAATGCAAGATAAAAAGATAGAGATAAAAAAAACAGAATAATAATAACATTCAAGTCAATAAATCCCGAAACTGAATTAGTCGCTAACTAAGGAACCGGGCAGTTGTGTAAGCAAGTGATTATAAACATGGGGGAGGGGGGGAGGGGGGGAGTGAGAGAGCAGAAGCATTAACAAGATAGTAATTAGATCAGCTGATTTCGAGATTAGGTAATTAGAGTGTAAATGCGTAGATCAGGTTTCGATAAATCATGAATGCATAAGAGAGAGAGAGAGAGAGAGAGAGAGAGAGAGAGAGAGAGAGAGAGAGAGAGAGAGAGAGAATAAATAAATGAGATATTAGAATGATGATAATAGATGTTATTTTCGAATACTGTATACAAAAGATAATCAATTTTATTAATACTATTATGTCTTTATTTGGTATTTTTGCTGAAGAATTTGAAATAAATAATGCTCAATCTAATAGTGAATACACAAGAGCACATTATTATAATATTGTACGTAAAGATTTGATACGATTATCTAGGGTATATATGCACGTAAATATGGTAAATAAGTATTTAAAAACATAAAAATACATGTATACGTACACCATCATATTAAATATTTTCCCTGATGGAGCCCATGGGCTTATAGCATACTGCTTTTCCAACTAGGGTTGTAGCTTAGCAATTAATAATAATAATAATAATAATAATAATAATAATAATAATAATAATAACAAAATTAATAATAATAACAATATATGAAATACATTACATAAACCTAAACCAAGAACAAAAGCAACGAGAAAACCTCATTATGTTTTTCATACGAGTTCAAGCTTAGCAATTAATAATAATAATAATAATAATAATAATAATAATAATAATATTAATAATAATAATAAATAATATATGAAATACATTATTTAAACCTAAACCAAGCACAAAAGCATCGAAAAAAAAACCCATAATGTTTTCATGGGAGTTCAGATCATGGCCGAATCGACTCCGACATGTTGCAAGCACCTTTGACACCGCTCGACGGGAGATCCTGCGCCTTTTAAAGACTTCCAATGGCTTTTGGACGCGTCGGCCGACAAGGCCGAGGGTCTTACAAGTTCGGGCGATCTTGCACCGAATCGCCTGCGTTTTACGATCGCTCGATTTCGCGGAAATCAATGTTAAAATAAGCGCGATAAGGAGGGGATGTTTATGCAATGGGGCCCTTTAAGAGATATTCGAAGAGACTCTCCTTGACGTATATTACGTCAGAACCACATTTATCACAGTCCCAGACTTAAGGGGTTTCCCCCCCCCCCCCTCTCTCTCTCTCTCTCTCTCTCTCTCTCTCTCTCTCTCTCTCTCACTCTCTCTCGGTAATTTCCTCTTCCTTTGTGTTTCAGCTCGACTCTCTCTCTCTCTCTCTCTCTCTCTCTCTCGTCTCTCTCTCTCATCTCTCTCTCTCTCTCTCTCTCTCTCGGTAATTTCCTCTTCCTTTGTGTTTCAGCTCGACTCTCTCTCTCTCTCTCTCTCTCTCTCTCTCTCTCTCTCTCTCTCTCTCTCTCTCTCTCTCTCTCTCCCGGTAATTTCCTCTTCCTTTCTGTTTGTCTGTTTCAGCTCCGGATTCTCTCTCTCTCTCTCTCTCTCTCTCTCTCTCTCATCTCTCTCTTCCTCTCTCTCTCTCTCTCTCTCTCTCTCTCTCCCCGTAATTTCCTCTTCCTTTCTGTTTGTCTGTTTCAGCTCCGGATTCTCTCTCTCTCTCTCTCTCTCTCTCTCTCTCTCTCTCTCCTCTCTCTCTCTCTCTCTCTCTCTCTCTCTCAACATACGAGAAGAATGGTACTTTTATATGCAAATGAAGAGAAAAACAATGAACCCAATGTATATCTCTCGAATAAACCGAGGTCCCATTAGCTTAAATAGCTCAGTATTATAAACGTGCCCGAGAGAATTGGATAGAATTTATTGAGCAGATATTGAAATAATCAAACCAACCATCAACAATTTCCCCTTCGAGGAGGTCAACCCATTTCCTCCTGACCTCCTGCAGAGGTCACCATAAAACAGTGACCTCCTGATTTCGTTGCTGTTCCTGAAGGCAACAAAAGCCGTGTAAACACGCGTCCTTCTTTGCATGCCTCCATAGTTTGTATTTGTTAGCCAATCGAACCTAATGGAGGGTTCCCGCCATCTATCGCCTTCTATCTATCTCTCCATCTATCTGGGAGTCCATCCATCATATGATTACCTCATAATGAAAGCGCATTGCGACTCCGCCCTCACTCCCGGCTCCGGACTCGGAGACTACGAGGCGTTAAGGATCCGACGCCGAAGCTCGGAACGGATTCTTTCCTCAGCAATATAAATGATCTTCAACGTATAATCAAACATCTCTCGAAGCGTCGATATTTTACTAACGACATCGACGTGACAATAAACACTTAGCAAAGAAGGACGACAAACAGCTACGCTGCTCGCTTCGCCATCCGAGCGTTCCAGACCAGGTTCAAACCCTCGAACGAGCCTCGAACCAGCCTTTCGGTAATGCAAAGTTATGAATCATTCTGGTCTCTCGCGGTGATAATAGCCCAGCTGTCTGTTGGCTTTGTACTCGCTGTTACTCGCGGTATAAATGGCCGTCCATTTGCATACCTTACTCGCTCTTGATCTTATTGTAATTTCATCTTGATTTTTTTCCTCGGTCTTCTACTGGATACCGCCCCACCCCCTCTCTCACAAACCCTCCACCCACCCCCTCCCCCCCTTGGCAATTTTTTGCCAACTTTGCATATACGTTTGGAAGCGAGATGAATGAGCAAGGCATTTTCGCGCTGTCCTGCGATTGTATTTATGTGACTCGAATTATGACAAATGTTGACTAATGATTCATAATTTTATGGTTTCGCAAACTTTGCAAAGTTTTTCTTTTGGGTTGATTTAATGTTTATCAAGATTATGATATCATATATAACAGTGATTTCGCCGCGTCAGAATTTCGATTATTTTCATGGTTATAAATTACGGGCTTATTTTATACTTAGGAGTTGGTATCTTGTGTTAGTGAACAGAAGAAAAACAATTTCTTGAAAGAAAAATAATGCGAGATAACGCAAGACATTTATATATATATATGTATATATTATATATATATATAATTTATATATATATAGATGGATAGATTGATATATATATATATATATATATATATATATATATATATATATAATTTATATATATAGATGGATAGATTGATATATATATATATATATATATATATATATATATAATTTATATATATAGATGGATAGATTGATATATATATATATATATATATATATATATATATATATATATAGATAGATAGATAGATAGATAGATAGATAGATAGATATAGATATATGTGTATATATATACATATTTACTGTATATATATATATATATATATATATATATATATATATATATATATATAATACGAATACATATATATATATCATATATATATATATATACACACATACACACACACACACACACACACATATATATATATATATATATATATATATATATATATATATATATATATATATATATATATATAAAGTCTGCTGCTGATACAATATTTAGAAGAGCCAGCACAACCTAATCTATAAAAGTGGAAAAATTAGCTATTTTTTCCCGTCAGAAATATAAATAAAAATATAACTCATAAGAAGGGGATGGATTTAGTGTAGACAGTGCACCTCACACCATGAACTGTACACATTACTCAATGGCCCCTACCTGCACCCCCCTTTTAGACTTCTACTTCCACCCCCCCCCCCCCCACCCCCCCCCCCCCTTTCCCTCTTACTGTACTTTTAATATTTACTTCATGATGTAATAACGGTCACCTACAACTGGCATCAGGGTGATGAATGGTCTCCCAAGCCCTTGCATAGGGTTGTATAGACCATGTTCATAAATTCTTAGCTTTAATAACAATAATTATGACGTATCTTTTGTTATCATTACAAACATAATACTTCTTCTATCGATTCTATTATTATTATCATGAAAACATCAAAGAAAGAAAGATAATTTAGATATTGTATATATATATATATATATATATATATATATATCCCATTCTCTATATTAGATTAATTGATAACCTACATGTATAAGAAAAAAACGCCATTCAATTAAGATAAAACGTTGATAATGTTTACAAAACCTCGCTTTATTAATAGTCTGATAATGTATACATCACATTCTCAACATTAATAACCTACATGGATACGAAAAACATCGTATTTAAATAAAGATAATAAGATGATAATGTATACATCACATTAATTTATAATCTACATGGATAAAAAACATCGTATTTAAATAAATATAATAGGATGATAACGTATAAAACACATTAATTCATAATCTACATGGATAAAAATACATCGTATTTAAATAAAGATAATAGGATGATAATGTATACATCACATTAATTTATAACCTAGGCCTACATGGATAAAAATACATCGCCTTTATAGGGCAATGCCATTGTCCCTTGACTCTGCCATTCATGAGCGGCCTTTAAACCTTTAAGACTTTGAATTATATTGGGGTCAGTCATATGAAGAGAATAAGAAGAAGTTTTGGAAAGAAGTGAAGAGAGTAAGGAAGGCCGGCGGAAGAATTGAAGAGACAGTGAAAGATGGAAATGGAAGGTTGTTAAAAGGAGAGGAGGTAAGGAAAAGGTGGGCGGAATATTTTGAAAGTTTGCTGAATGTTGAGGATGATAGGGAGGCAGATATAATTGCGGTTCCAGGTGTTGAGGTGCCAGTGATGGGAGATGAGAATGAGAGAGAGATTACAATAGAGGAAGTGAGGAGAGCACTAGATGAAACGAGAGTAGGAAAAGCATCGGGTATGGATGGTGTGAAAGCTGAGATGTTGAAGGAAGGGGGTGTGACTGTACTTGAATGGTTGGTGAGATTGTTTAATGTGTGTTTTGTGTTGTCAATGGTACCAGTAGATTGGGTCTGTGCATGTATTGTACCACTATATAAGGGTAAGGGAGATGTGCATGAGTGTTGTAATTCAAGAGGTATTAGTTTGTTGAGTGTAGTTGGAAAAGTGTATGGTAGAATACTGATTAATAGGATTAAGGATAAAACAGAGAATGCAATCTTGGAAGTACAGGGTGGTTTTAGAAGAGGTAGGGGTTGTATGAATCAGATTTTTACAGTTAGGCAGATATGCGAGAAATATTTAGCAAAAGGTAAGGAGGTGTATGTTGCGTTTATGGATCTGGAGAAAGCATATGATAGAGTTGATAGGGAAGCAATGTGGAATGTGATGAGGTTATATGGAGTTGGTGGAAGGTTGTTGCAAGCAGTGAAAAGTTTCTACACAGGTAGTAAAGCATGTGTTAGAATAGGAAATGAGGTGAGCGATTGGTTTCCGGTGAGAGTGGGGCTGAGACAGGGATGTGTGATGTCGCCGTGGTTGTTTGACTTGTATGTTGATGGAGTGGTGAGAGAGGTGAATGCTAGAGTGCTTGGACGAGGATTAAAACTGGTAGGCGAGAATGATCATGAATGGGAGGTAAATCAGTTGTTGTTTGCGGATGATACTGTACTGGTAGCAGACACAGAAGAGAAGCTTGACCGACTAGTGACAGAATTTGGAAGGGTGTGTGAGAGAAGGAAGTTGAGAGTTAATGTGGGTAAGAGTAAGGTTATGAGATGTACGAGAAGGGAAGGTGGTGCAAGGTTGAATGTCATGTTGAATGGAGAGTTACTTGAGGAGGTGGATCAGTTTAAGTACTTGGGGTCTGTTGTTGCAGCAAATGGTGGAGTGGAAGCAGATGTACGTCAGAGAGTGAATGAAGGTTGCAAAGTGTTGGGGGCAGTTAAGGGAGTAGTAAAAAATAGAGGATTGGGCATGAATGTAAAGAGAGTTCTATATGAGAAAGTGATTGTACCAACTGTGATGTATGGATCGGAGTTGTGGGGAATGAAAGTGATGGAGAGACAGAAATTGAATGTGTTTGAGATGAAGTGTCTGAGGAGTATGGCTGGTGTATCTCGAGTAGATAGGGTTAGGAACGAAGTGGTGAGGGTGAGAACGGGTGTAAGAAATGAGTTAGCGGCTAGAGTGGATATGAATGTGTTGAGGTGGTTTGGCCATGTTGAGAGAATGGAAAATAGCTGTCTGCTAAAGAAGGTGATGAATGCAAGAGTTGATGGGAGAAGTACAAGAGGAAGGCCAAGGTTTGGGTGGATGGATGGTGTGAAGAAAGCTCTGGGTGATAGGAGGATAGATGTGAGAGAGGCAAGAGAGCGTGCTAGAAATAGGAATGAATGGCGAGCGATTGTGACGCAGTTCCGGTAGGCCCTGCTGCTTCCTC
>NC_090760.1:6267635-6278227 GCF_036898095.1 Palaemon carinicauda | reverse complement strand
AGAGCAGACATTATTATTAGCTAACTTTAAACAAACTTATTCATCAGTTAAGCAGGGACATATCTATGCATAAGCTTACCAGGAAAAAAAAACTTAGGCATAGGTTATAGATGGGAAAAAAAACTAGTTCCAAAACGTATTTTAAAATTTAACTGAAGCCAGGATTAACAGTTAATAGTAATTAACAACTTAACATTAAATAACATTGCTTAGGCCTACCTAGTATATGTATAGATGTGATAGTTATGCAATCATTAATTATTAATTCTTATTTAGCATGACTATATCGTAAATATATATATATATATATATATATATATATATATATATATATATATATATATATATATATATCATTCCGTTTAAACCACCCTATTTTTATTTGGTTTAAAAATTTGGCGGTAATAAACAAAATAATGCCGTTAATTCGCGTGCAGTAATGCTTTCCTTTGTAAAAGTATGACTCAATGCAATCATATTACCCACCTCTTTGAGAGGTATACATTATAAGATAAAAGCTAAATTATATTAAAGAAAAATAAGTTTAAATGGAACCATCGTGGTGCGCTGGGAGGCCCACTGCAGCCAGCCATGAGTTCCCGGGCAAAATGCAAACTGGATGGGGAGCTTTATATATATAAAGAGAGAGAGAGAGAGAGAGAGAGAGAGAGAGAGAGAGAGAGAGAGAGAGCTTGAGGCGAGGTCCGTTGCCTTGGTATGCAACTACACTCACGTAATAACCCATTGAAACAGGGATACTTACAAGGCTTATGTGTACCTATTTAATTTTAGGATTATGTATTGGTTAACTTGATGATCTGTTAATAACTTCATCATACACAATTCATTTACTGAATACACCGATTAACTAGAGGTTACATTTAGACGTAGCAATAATGTCTTCGAAGTATGTTTTTTTTTATTTACATATATCGATATTTTCATATTTTTTAGTCGGTCACTAATTTGGAAAAAAATATTTAATGCACCTCAAGTGTGATGAGATATTTGCTTAGTATAGTTTGGAAATAAACGTATTTCGCGTTTTAATTCTCATTAAATCGAGACTAAAAGGCAAGTATCAGGCAAAAACAGATAATTGTTATGTCTTCAAGCAAGATAAGGTTTTTCAAAAAGCCATTAAAACTAGAAAATAACCATGAAACCGCTGGTTTGATTAACGCAAGACACTTGATGAAAGGTGGATTGAAGCCCTCTCTCTCTCTCTCTCTCTCTCTCTCTCTCTCTCTCTCTCTCGTACCTTGACTAGTAGTGGTAGTGGTGGTAGTAGTAGTAGTAGTAGTGGTAGTGTCGGTGTGCAGAGACTACGGGGACTAGGCCTAGTCCGTCCTCTCTCTCTCTCTCTCTCTCTCTCTCTCTCTCTCTCTCTCTCTTTCACGTTTGTAACTAGAATACTAGTAGTAGCAGCAACAGTAGTAGTAGTAGTAGTAGTAGTAGTAGTAGTAGTAGTAGTGGTAGTAATAATAATGTAAGTGTGCAGAGAATACGGGGACTAGGTTTAGTCCTCTCTCTCTCTCTCTCTCTATTATCACGTTTGTACCTAGACTAGTAGTAGCAGCAACAATAGTAGTAGTAGTGTAGGTGTGCAGAAAATACGGGGACTAGGTATAGTCCTCTCTCTCTCTCTCTCTACTTTCACGTTTGTACCTAGACTACTACTAGTAGTAGTAGTAGTAGTAGCGAATCATTTTATGCCAAGACACATTACCCATGCTAACATAACTACATTTAAAAAACGGTTTGCTTCGGTTGATAGCATAAACCAAAAGTTTTAACGTTAACGAAAGTAAAACCTTTAAATCAAAGGTTTTAACGTTAACGAAAGTAAAACCTTTAAACCAAAGGTTTTAACGTTGACGAAAGTAAAACCTTTATAAATAACAAATACTGAAGTATAATCCAGGCTTTGCTAACCTTGAACATTACAACTTACCAGCAAACAGCAGACATATTTATTATTCATTAAACGATATTTGACATATGAAAATTTCCTTCTTTCTCTCTTTTTACGCAGAATCAATTGTTGAAAATTTTTAGCTTTGACATATTAAAATGTTGAACATGCTTACATTCAGGGTACGTCAAAATTTCCATCTTTCTCTCTTTTCACGCAGAATAAATTGTTAAAAATGTTTAACTGACATTAAAATGTTGAACATGCTTACATTCAGGGTACGTCAATATTTCAACCTTTCTCTTTTATCTTACAGGTTCAATAGTTAAAAATGTAAACTTATTCAAATGTTGAACATGCTTACATTCAGGGTACGTCAAAATTTCAACCTTTCTCTCTTATCTTACAGGATCAATAGTTAAAATGGTAAACTTATACAAATGTTGAACATGCTTACATTCAGCGTATGTCAACTCACATTAAAATTATGTTCCTTACGACAAACATTAGCGTTTGGTTTAAACCTAGGTCTAGACTCCATGGTTGAAGCGTAGCCTACATGAAGTATTTTATCTTAATGGGTTATTTTAACAGTACATTTCATGACAATTCATTATATTTTATACGATAATCAAATATACGTAGAAAGAAAGTTAACAGATATACGGAAAACTTGTAAAAATATATATAAGAATTACAGCATACGGTTGGCAGGATCTGTGACGTCACGAGGAAACCTGGATGCCGAGCTGTTTACCATAAACATTGCCCATATCATTAATAATTCGTAACACCTTTTCAAAATGGATTATTATACATGAAATATACATAATATACTTAATAAACAGTTACTAACTAACCGGGGTATTCTAATAGTCAATACAATAAGCCCGGTTTCCGCCGTAGGACGAAGGTGACATGGCCACTAGAGTTCGGACATATTGCCATTTCCATCGTCTCTATTTTATGCCATTTAATCAAAACTAAGGTTTTAATTTCATGCTTACCATCTGCTAAACATCACTGCCATGTTGCCCTTGCTCCTCATCCCGTCTTGGAGGCGATATAAAGTCGGGGAAGCGATAAAACAAAGGAATTTTCGCAGGAGACGGACGAAGGCCACATGGCCACTAGGACATATTGCCATTTCCATCGTCACTATTTTATGCCATTTAATCAAAACTAAGACTTTAATTTTATGCTTACCATCTGCTAAACATCACTGCCATATTGCCCTTGCTCCTCATCCCATTTTGGAGGCGATATAAAGTCGGGGAAGCGGTAAAACAAAGGAATTTTCACAGATCAGCCGAAACGGTTTCACAAGTTAAAGTGTCAACTTAAAAATGGCGGGATAATGTTCACGCAGAGTTGCCAGATTATTTCGTACATGAGCCTTAAAATTGTCGTTTTTCAACCAAAATTATCGTACACAGTTTCAATATAATTATTAGGGTGTTACATGATTGACTTATTTCAAAAGATTTTAGTATAATTGTTTAATTAAACCCACACACACCTACATTGTTTATACCTTAGGTATGTATCGTACATCGTACCGGACCCAAGATAATCGTACACGTACTATAATTATCGTACGAATGGCAACCCTGTGTTCACGTCTCGGCCTCTCGGGGGAACCAAATGTCATAAGGAGAAGTTTATTATTTTCAAACTGTTTATTTTAATACAAATTCGTCTTCTAGTTCATAGTTTAATATAAAATATATAAAATTAAGGTAAGCCGTGTAATTTGAGTAATATTCCAAGCGAAATGTAACTAAACTCAGCTTAAAGTAAAAAACAACATACGTTTTATTATTTTCAAACTGTTTATTTTAATACAAATTAGTCTTCTAGTTCATAGTTTAATATAAAATATATAAAATTAAAGTTAGCCGTTTAATTTGAGTAATATTCCAAGCGAAATGTAACTAAACTCTCAGCTTAAAGTCAAAAACAATATACGAACACGGAACACCATGCGCATGAGTTAACAGACTACGATAAATTTGGGGGAAAATAAAAAATTATAACTTTCGTAAGTTTTGTAGTCATGAAAATGAGTAAACTAATATGTATTCTGCACTAATATCCTACCTAAAGTTATCGATATAAATGCCAATACCTCCAAATTAGAAATATATATATGAACTTTATCGAAAAGCAGTACATATGACGATTGTTTAGCGTTAGTTGTTCGGTGAATGAAGCAAGATTTTAAGATAAAGGATCAAAATCGATTAGATTTAGTTTCTCATAACACATATAGACTCAGACACACGTAGACAAGCACAGACATACACACACACACACACCAACGTGTTGAAAGGGTATACATATAGCCATGATCAGCAAAGCTGTACTAATCAGGGCCACCCATCCAAAATCTCCCACCATCACCAATCCACATTGGCCAGCGTGGCCGTGGTGATGGAAACTGGCCAATTTGGCCAAACCACAGAGGCCCAGACATGAATTGGTATATCTGAAGCTGCTTATCTCGTTGTCAATAGCCATCTTATTCATAAAAAGCACAATCGAAGACCGTATTTATTGCGACGCCAGTTTACACATTAGCGAAACATTCACAGTTACAAATTGGAGTTTAATGATGTTTTCGCTCACGGTGTCTCAACGTTGAATGTATGAATTATATAAGGAAAAACAGCATAGCAAATGTTCCTTTGGAGCCTTTGTATATGAGAGGCCAGTTCCTCACACGTTCATTAAAGATGGACATCAACTAACCTAAACTTTCCCCCCTAACCTAACTCACAAACCATGACCTTACCTACTTACCTAAGGGGGGGGGAGGTGGACTGACGTCCCCTATGCCCCCCACCCCCCTTACACTGCCATACTCTAAGGTAGACATAATAATACATACAGGTGGCCGCTTTCATACATACACCCTGTTCCTTTTTTCTACGGTTTGTCTCGAAATATATAGACTGGTTGGCTGTGGGTTTATCTTACGAGACATAGACTCTCTCTCTCTCTCTCTCTCTCTCTCTCTCTCTCTCTCTCTCTCTCTCTCTCTCTCTCTCTCTCAATGATAAATGACTTCTCGGGTATTTCGTTCTCAGGGCCAAGCACAGTCAAAATACGTTGTACATTTAACAGATAAGTTATGAGGTAAACAATGCCCGGATCATGTTTAGCTGTAGTGCCACCCCACTTCAAAATTTACCTGAAATCAGTTTAGCCAACACCTTAGCTAGCTGCGTCTGTCTGTCTGTCTGTCAGATTGCCTTACCATTGTGTAAGACACGGGCTCTTGCCTTAGGCAGCCCGTAAGAAAATATTGTTTGAAGTGTTTTTGTTATCTTTATATAGTAATATTAATGTGAATATGGTGTCTGTGGGTAAACTTAATATGAAAGGGAAGAGCTGCGTCTAGAGGCCAGTGTTATATCAATGTGTATAGGAATGAATCATACAAGGTTTAATCTGTGTAAGCAAAATATTTTTAATATGTGTTGTAAGCAGCATTGATGGTAACATTAGCGCTACATTCTGGAGTCACAAAGGAGACTCAACGTTCAACGAGCTAGTCCCATAAGTCACAATGTTATGGCTAAGTATCTTGCTGTTAGGTTTTCAAGTTTTTATGACTATGGATTGGTGAAAAAAATTGTTCTTTTGGGGATTATTAGAAAGGCATATGATTGTTATAAAGGATAGATAGATGAATGGAAAGAATTATAGAGAAATAATATTCTAATATCCACAAAGTGTGAACATAGCAGAAAGAACGAGTTAAATGCACAGTTTTTTGTTTCGGGTTCGACGTGCTGTTAATAGTGTAAGTGTATATAGTGGCTAATGACAACATTTTCTGCGTTTCAGCTGTGAATTAAAGATGAAGCGCTTACTGTTTATTTGTGGGGCCACCCCCTCATGAAAATATTTCCATACATGTTGATACAATATGCTCTATACATTAATATACATATGTATGTGTACACAGTATATATATATATATATATATATATATATATATATATATATATATATATATATATATATATATATATATATTATTGATAGACAGATATAGTTGTAGTCCCAACTCAGACTACTGTCAATAGCTGAACTCGGTAGCACTTGTTCTTACCTCCATAAACATATCCTGATAAGCGAAATATGCCATTAAAAGACTTATTCGTATTCTGTATGAGTCTAGAGGACTCCTCTACACGACTTCCCCAACTGAGGAAGTTGTTGACGCGTTTCTGCTTCTGCTCATTTGTTTGTTTCTGTTAATGGATTTGTTCCTTCGTTCTGGAGTCCTTTGACAACCCTGTGACTGACGTGATGTCCTTTTAAAGGCTTCTCTCGTTACGGCTTCAAAGTCTTAATAAGGATTGCTGCCGGGGACGTCTCTCTCTCTCTCTCTCTCTCTCTCTCTCTCTCTCTCTCTCTCTCTCTCTCTCTCTCTCTCTCTCTCTCTCTTAATATTACTTGCTAATTTTTAAAGCAAGTATTGTCCTATTAAGGACCTTAGTAGACTTGCATAGAAAGACCATAAACAGACGGGAGTGGAACGACGTGTCTGAGGTCTTTGTCCTGCAGTGGATTAGCTACGGTATATATATATATATATATATATATATATATATATATATATATATATATATATATATATATATATATATATATATATATACACACACAATAAATGCAGGACATAGGACTCAGAAATATCCCATATTTACGTCAAGTGTTTGAACATCTCATCACCACGCTGGCCAATGCGGATTGGTGATGGAGGGAGACTTTAGTCATATCGCTTTTTAGCAAACCAATCTAGTGTGAATAGGCCTGACTAGTACCGCTTTGCTGATCATACCGATATGCAAACCCTTACACCACGTTAAGGTATCTCCACTTGTTTTATATATATATATATATATATATATATATATATATATATATATATATATATATACATATATATATATATACATGTATATATATATATATATATATATATATATATATATATACATATATATATGTATATATATACATATATATATATATATATATATATATATATATATATATATATATATATATATATATATACATGTATGCATATATGTATTTATGTGTAAATGGTTCCAGAAACCTAGATTAATTTAACTCCAAGAAACGAATAACATATGAAACACATTGAAACTATATATATGTTTATATATATATATATATATATATATATATATATATATATATATATATATATATATATATATATATATATGTAGGCTATGTATGTATGTATGTATATATATGTATATATATACATATATATAAAATATACATATGTGTGTGTATATATATATATATATATATATATATATATATATATATATATATATATATATATATATATATATATATATATATATATTCATATCACTATCACTGACAAAGGACGAGCTAAAAACACCCACTTCTCCAATGCAGTGTCAAAACTCGTCACTAGATGGCTCTAGCTGTCACTTTCTTTTCTCCAGGGTTTGTTGCAAAGAGAGATGAGATTATAGATGTCTGTTCCCCCCATCTCCGTTGGCCAGCATCTCCATTAATCTCTGTCACTCTTGATCTGTTGCATGTAATACGAGGTGAAGTCTTGGGAGGAGAGAGGAGAGAGAGAGAGAGAGAGAGAGAGAGAGAGAGAGAGAGAGAGAGTTGTTGAGGTGGTACAAGGAAATGTGAAATTGGCAAAATATTTTTGTTGTGTATTCTGTATATATATATATATATATATATATATATATATATATATATATATATATATATATATATATATATATATATATATGTGTGTGTGTGTGTGTGTGTGTGTGTGTGTGTGTGTGTCTGTGTGTCTGTGTATAGATAGATAGATAGAGGAAAATCAACATGCTATAAGCCCAGAGGCTCCAACAGGGAGAAAATAGACCAGCGAGGAAAGGAAATAAGGAAATGCATATAACAGAAGTAATGAACAATTAAAATAAAATAATTTAAGACCAACAACATTAAAATATATCTTTCATATATAACTATAACTACAGATAGATAGATAGATAGATAGAGAGATAGATAGATAGATTGATAGATAGATAGATTGATCACTTCCACCAGCCAGAGAATCAAGTTCGCCACGTAATCTGCTCTACGACCTCGATATGCAAATTACATGATCGATGAAGACTTGAGTCGGTCTTGGCGCCATGTTCAGGAGTCTCATAGGAGTCTTACCTATTCTCTGGGGAGTCTCGACTTTAATCGAACAAGTCTCGTTAGTCTCAATGTTATAGTGAAGAGTTTAAAAGCTTTTTTAAAAGCTTTTTAAATGTTTTAACGAGGCGTCTCAACATTGAACATAGGCCTATCGATATTGGGGTTTCCATGCACAAAGCATTAAAGGAAACAAGAAGGTGAGAAGAATATGATAGATTCACCTACCTGTAGAAGGTTTTAAAGGTTTAAAGGTTGCTCATGAATAGCTGAGGCAAGGGACAGTGATACTGCCCTAGCTGGACAATGCCATAGAGACTGGCCATATATGTAATGTGTATATATATGTATATATATATATATATATATATATATATATATATATATATATATATATATTTACATATATATATAAATATATATATATATATACTGTATATATATATATATATATATATATATATATATATATATATATATATATATATATATATATATATATATATATATGATCAGTGCCTAAGTCACATCTCCACCCAAGCTTCCTAGTTTGGGTGGAAAGGGGACATAGGCACTGATCATATATATATATACAGCATATATATATATATATATATATATATATATATATATATATATATATATATATATATATATATAATAGGATCAGTGGCTAAGTCCCCTCTCCACCCAAGCTAGGACCAGGGAGGGCCATGCAATGGTTACTGCTGACTCAACAGGTAGACTTATAGGCTCCTCCAATCTCCAAACCTCATTCTTAGCTCACAAGAATGGTGAGGTTGCAGACACAAGAGACTATTCTTGCAACTTCGAATCTTGAGACTTTATAATGGAATTCACCATGTACTACACATTCATAAAACCATATCAAAATTCATATTCTTCAAGTCTTTTTATAGTTCATATATGTAATATCTGTTTTGATGTTGTTACTGTTTTTAAAATAATTTATTGTTAATTTTTTTCTCATCGTTTATTTATTTCCTTATTTCCTTCCCTCACTGGGCTATTTTTCCCCTGTTGGAGCCCTTGGGCTTATAGCATCTTGCTTTTCCAAGTAGGGTTGTAGCTTGGCTAGTAATAATAATAATAATAATAATAATAATAATAATAACTGATAATTTTACGTGTTAGAAATGCACAGAATTTCCAATTGAATCCCTTGATGTAATTCCTTAATGGCTAATAATAATAATAATAATAATAATAATAATAATAATAATAATAATAATAATAATAATAATAATAATAATAATAATAATAATTTTACTTGTTAGAAATGCACAGAATCTAATTGAATCCCTTAATGTAAGAATAAAAATTTTTTTAATCCATTCCATAATGTGTATCCAAAATACATTGCTATGAAAATAACGAATCTCTCTTTTCTTCTTCCTTCTGCAGACGAACCCTTGCTCTCCGGTGGGGACTGTTCCTACGGCTGCTTACAGTGCTCCCCTATCAACGGGTGCCTGGCGTGCAAGCCGCCCTACTTCCTCTACCTCCACAGGGACGGCAGTAGACAGACGGCGCTGTGCACTCGCTCCTGCCCCGTCGGGTTCTACAAACTCAAGAGGAAAAACAAACAGGGTTTTTGCGCCAGTAAGTTAGTCTAGAGATTTGGACTAGTCTGGACGTCTGACTACTGTATTTTTTATATTGTATTTTGTGTATTTAGGGATGTGTTTATTTTAGATTGTTAATAGTGTTTTGAATTAACCATTATTAATTAATATATTCTACTGTCTTTAAATGATCATTTATTGTTAGACACTGAGAGCTAAGAACAAGAAGGAAGTTGGTCTAGAGATTTGAACTAGACTGGACGTCTGACTACTGTATTTTTCATATTGTATTTTATGTATTTAGGATGTGTTTATTTTAGATTGTTAATGGTGTTTTGAATTAACCATTATTAATTAATATATTCTAATGTCTAAATACATTAGAATATTTTTATTGTCAGTAAGTTGGTCCAAGATTTGGACTAGTCTGGACGTCTGACTATTGTATTTTTCATATTGTATTTTATGTATTTAGGGATGTGTGTATTTTAGACTGTTAATGGCGTGTTGAATTAACCATTATTAATTAATATATTCTACTGTCTTTAAATGATCATTTATTGTTAGACACTGTGAGCTAAGAACAAGAAGTAGGTTGGTCTACAGATTTGGACTAGTCTGGACGTCTGACTACTGTATTTTTTACATTGTATTTTGTGTATTTAAGGATGTGTTTATTTTAGATTGTTAATAGCGTGTTGAATTAACCATTACTAATTAATATATTCTACCGTCTAAATACAGTAGAATATATTATTGTCAGGTACTGAGTGCTAAGAACTAGTTGGTCAAGAGATTTGGATTTGTCTGTACGTTTTTAAATTATATCGTTCTGCTTTTCTATGTTGGATTTCTTT
>NC_090760.1:6227635-6265135 GCF_036898095.1 Palaemon carinicauda | reverse complement strand
TTCTTAGTTCTTCAATCAATTGTATTTTCTTCCTTCCCCTGCTTCGTTTTTAAATCTCTAGGGACCCATTCTGGTATTTTTTTATTTTTAATAGCCATCTATTATCTGTCATTTTCATTATATGTCCATTTTCAGTACATATTAGAATATCATCTACTTTAGTTTGCTCTCCTTGTGTTAATTCCATCATTATTCTTTCCATAGCTCTTTCAGTTGCAACTAGTTTATGTTCTAAGGCTTTAGTGATGCTCCAAATGTCTGATTCATCAGTTAAAACGAGCAGAACCATCTGATTAAATACTTTTCATTTTAGAGAAAGTAGCACTTTACATTTCATAATCTCATTTTGTTTACCAAAAGCTCTCTACCCCATGCTTATCCTTATCATTACAACTTAAAGAGATATTGAAAGAATAAAGAATAATGAATAAAATACAGCAAGAATGAATAAGAAATGAAGAAAGACATCGACTTCATAAGCCTATATTTGCAGAGTGTATGTTAAGAGGCTGCCGGGAATGTTCGACTAGACACTTCTGCTCCGTCTGCAAGAGAGGGTTAGTGAGGCACGCCGGGCGGTGCCGGAAAAGGTGCCCCGAAGACACCGTGCCCAGTGCCAGGTACCCTGGACTGTGCCTCTCAGCGCCAGAGACGGTTCCAGGTGAGTTATGGAAAGTGTTTTTTTTTAATGAATGAATCTTGTGTGTTTTTATTGGAGGTTTTTCAGTGATAGATTTTAATGTTTTCTGAGTTTTGATTATGTCTTATAATTTTATGAACTGATATGATAATGATAGGAATAAATATATAATAGGAGACTGTTCCAGGGGAGTTATGGAAAGTTTTTATTTAAACGAATGAATCTTGTTTGTTTTTATTAAATGTTTTTCAGTGTAATATTTTATTTTTTTTCTGAGTTTTGATTAGGTCTTATAATTTTAAGAACTGATATGACAATGATAGGAATAAATATATAATAGGAGACTGTTCCAGGTGAGTTATGGAAAGTTTTTTTTTTTAATAAATGAATCTTGTTTGTTTTAATTAGATGTTTTTCAGTAACAGATTTTAATGTTTTCTGAGTATTGGTTTTGTCTTATAATATTAAGAACTGATATGATAATGATAGGAATAAATAAACAATAATAACATTTTATTATTAATGCATGATTAATTGTTTTCTTATAACATCAGTAAATATAATTCGTAGTTTGAACGTGGCAAAGAAATTTATTTCTATTTATCAATTAAAATATTTTTATTTTTAGTTAAATCTTAGTCTCGACTGAAGAAAATCTACGGATGTGCATCATACATTTTCATAAAATACATATTTCATTCATCCCTTCTTAAAATAATTCGCAGCCAATAATTCTACAAAGGAACGAATAGACGTCCCTATTGAAAGTCTAAAGGTTTAAAGGCCGCTCATGAATGGCAGAGGCAAGGGACAATGCCGTAGAGACTGACTGTATATACATATGATCAGCGTCTAAGCCCTTTCTCCAAACAAGCTAGGATCAAGGAGGGTCAGGCAATGGCTGTTGATGACTCAGGAGATAGAACTATAGGCTCCCCAACCCCCTCCCCCCATCCTTAACTCACAAGGATAGTGAGGTTGAGCGACCAAAGAAACTAATCAGCACCCAAGCACCTTCTCCATACAAACTAGGACCAAGGACGGCCAGGCAATGGCTGTTGATGACCCAGCAGATAGAACTATAGGCTCCCCAAACCCCCCATCCTTAGCTCATAAGGATGGTGAGGTTGCAGCGTCCAAAGATACTTACGAGTTTGGGCGGGACTCGAACCCCAGTCAAAAAAAATCATAAATAGTATCCAGGGAATGAAAGAGTGGCCTTACGGAAAAATTATGCAGCAGTTACTGTTACATTCACAACTAGATGAAGGATGATACTTTATACACAATATATATATATATATATATATATATATATATATATATATATATATATTATATATATATATATATATATATATATATATATAATGGAACCACAGAAAAGGGGCATTAATGTCCTATTTTAACTGTAATAATTTTCCTGGTGAATCTATGACTCACCAATGAATTGGCGAATAATCTCAGGATTCACCAACTAAAAATAATCTTCGAATAATCTCATGATTCACCAACAACAAACATCCTTCGAATAATCTCGTGATTCACCAACATCAAACAATCTCCCTGACTGTTGGGTACAGAGAGAGAGAGAGAGAGAGAGAGAGAGAGAGAGAGAGAGAGAGAGAGAGAGAGAGAGGTGTACGATAAACGAATTCATTTAACATTCGCCACGGACTGTCTAGTTTCGGCGCCAGGACGAAGCCAGACTAGAGGAACAGCTTCCGCCCTTCTGTAGATCAAATTACGCCGTCGTCAGGAGTTCTCCTTGACGAATCCTACCTTCAGGATATAACTGAAGGATATTCAATTTTCCTTTTTTCCTTTGATGGTAGATATTGACTGGTTCGGATGTTAAATCAAATTTTAGGGGGGGGGGTTAATGTGGGAATCATCTATGAAGATTGATGGTTTGGGGGTGAGGATTTTGGGGGTGAGGGGATGGGAGGGGGGTGATGATTCGGGAGGGGGGTAGGATTCGGGGAGGGGAGGAGAGGGGGGGGTAATTGTTCAGGAACTTGTTTCATTATTCAAGAAGATAATGAATTATTGCAATAAGCATAATGATTATGATGAAAATCATAATCATAATAGTAGTGGTAATAATGATGCAGTGTTAATGATAACAATTATGAAAAAGAATAATAATAATAATAATAATAATAATAATAATAATAATAATAATAATAATGATAATAATAATAATAATGACAATGATTATGAATAATAATAATAATAATAATAATAATAATAATAATATCAATAATGATGATGTTAATATCGATAATAGTAATAATGATAGTCATAATGTTGATGATATTAATAGCAATAATGACAATGGGACTTTGACTTAACTCTACTTTCAAAACGATAGACTGAATTAAGAAAAAAGGAGGAAGAGAGTCAATAGATAAGAACACGAAAGGGAATTTCATATAAGAAGACGAAGATGGGAGGTAACTGAGATAAGGAATTTCATATCAACAAACAATCATTAAAATTAGAAGCTATAAAAAATGAGAGAAAATAAAACTGAGAATGACTGGAGAAGAATGTAGCGATACCTAGTTAGTAAAATCGAGAGAGATAGAGAGAGAGACGGGAGGGGGGAGGGAGTAATGTTGTTAGCTCTTTAATGATAGTACTTAAGCCTTGGCCAACAGGACTATAATACAAGCAAATAATATAGGATACCTTTCCTCGATGTCTCTGAGTCGAGCTGGACACGCCCCTTACAAGGTGTTTGTCTCGAAGGGAGAGAGAGAGAGAGAGAGAGAGAGAGAGGAGAGAGAGAGAGAGAGAGAGAGAGAGAGAGAGAGAGAGAGGATACAATAAAACAGTAAGATAACAAGCGTCAGACGGACGCAAAAACAAGAGAAATAGATTTTGATAAAGATATAACATATTAGATTGTGTGCGAGAGAGAGAGAGAGAGAGAGAGAGAGAGAGAGAGAGAGAGAGAGAGAGAGAGAGAGAGAGAGAGAGAGAGAGAGAGTAGAACGCAAATATTCATATAATTGGATATCAGATTGTGTGTGTGTATGTTATATATATAT
The DNA here is from genome assembly GCF_036898095.1 of Palaemon carinicauda. Lineage (NCBI taxonomy): Eukaryota > Metazoa > Arthropoda > Malacostraca > Decapoda > Palaemonidae > Palaemon > Palaemon carinicauda. The sequence continues at coordinate 6,261,439 of NC_090760.1, read as the reverse complement.
ATATATATATATATATATATATATATATATATATATATGTATATATCTATCTATGTATCTATATATATATATATATATATATATATATATATATATATATATATATATATATACAGAGTTGAACACATATTCATATCATAATTAGATAACAGAATTATATGTGTGTGTTTGAGAGAGAGAGAGAGAGAGAGAGAGAGAGAGAGAGAGAGAGAGAGAGAGAGAGAGAGAGAGAGAGAGAGAGAGAGAGAGACGTCTTGGGAGGGGGCCACAATTCTATAAAACCACACCCTTCTAACTATAACCATTTAACCTATAATCTATAAAGATATTCTTAATATCCACAATGAGGAAGAAGAAGAAGAAGAAGAAGAAGAAGAAGAAGAAGAAGAAGAAGAAGAAGAAGAAGAAGAAGAAGAAGACTTAGTGTCCTCCCTTGCAAGGTGACTTTAGATGGCCCAGTTTGCAAATTGGGGGTTCGCGTGACGTCATAATATGAATATTATAATTTTCTATATTTTCTTTAATGCTCCGCCAACGACATTGGAATTCGGGCAATTTCTTCAACCATTTCTATATGTTGATTTAATATCTATCCAATATCAACGAAATAGTTCGGTTTTAAATACAAACACCTTAATACTAAAGATTTATGTACAATTGAGTCAAAATAGTTTATATATTTTCCACAGTACAATTTAATAGTAGGCCGTTTATTTAAGTGTCGATTTAAATGATTATGGCCATATCTAGGATTATCATATTCATATATATATATATATATATATATATATATATATGTATATATATATATATATATATATATATATATATATATATATATATATATATATATATATAGGCGTAAGAGGAGATGATGATGATGATGATCATATATATGAATTACTTTATAGGATTAATATTCCCATGGCAGATGAAATTCGGTGTGTATATATTTATATATATATATATATATATATATATATATATATATATATATATACAGTATATGCCTGTGTTATGTGGTTTTTGAGTATGTGCATGTATGCGTATCTATACACACACACACACACACACACACATATATATATATATATATATATACATACATACATATTCCACAGTTCCTTATGTGGGGTCACTGCCTACCCTTTGATCTGGTGAAAGTAACCAGTAGATTCCATATCTTAAAGAAGCAATTGTATACATTGTACAACATAACATCGCAAATAGTACCTTTGGATTTCAATAAATTGCAGTAATTTCTTTTTGTACATAAGAGTAAATATTACATAACAACCTTACTCTGGATTAAATTAGCGGTCGGGATTACACTACTTCTTATCAATTGGTACCGAATACAGTTATAAATTTCGTATCATATTTCATAAATTGTATTTTGAACTGGATAAAAACTACGAACATTTAATCAATACTTAAGATTACAGAGGTCCTGAGCATATGACATTAAATACAGTCATATAGTCCAAACCATAATTTTTGGGAACTGTTATCCGAAGTTTGGAAATTTAAGGTATTCGAAAATGAGACAAAAAAACACGACCTTAAAGATGGGTAAGGCGAGGGATTTTCGACTCCCAATTGCTACCTGGAAATAATATGAGGCCAGATTGCCTTGGAATGCCTCCAGGCGACGCAGAAGAAGCTCTAGACTAGCACTCCCAAGCTATAGACTAGAGCCCTGGCATGTAGAAAAAGGGAAATAATGACAGCTCATTAGAGCGACCACAGTGCCCGGGTGTTTAACAGGTGGTTGCGTTTCACTTGGTCACCGTTTGGATCGCTACATCTTGGGACCTCATTCCTGTTCGCGTTTTATGGAGCATAATGGAATGCTCCTCGGGACGGTGTGGTCCTGCGAGGGCTTCCTCCATCCCAGAAAGTATCCTAATCATAATTCACAGTGGGATGATTATACGAGCTGGATCAACTTTTTTCTTGTTCGGTCTTTTTTCCACATCTATTTGCTCCTTGTGGTCAACCCATTTCAGAGTCGAGACGTATCTGTTAAAAGGTTATACTAGCCTATTAAAAACATCCCTGACTGGCTTTCAACTGGACGGGGATTCGAGAACAGATTGTTGTTGAAAATTGCCTGGCCCTTTTGACCAGACACGGGCTCTTGCAATCTTGCAGCCCGTAGCAATAAAGACCAGATCAAGCTCTATAGTTTTTCTAGTATCTGCAACCTCACCATCATCACGAGCTAAGGATAGGGTTTGTTAGGAGCCGTCTACCTGCTGATTCATCAGCAGCCAATGCCTTGCCTTCCCTGGTCCTAGCTTGGAGGGAGAGGAGGATTGGCCGTTGATTATATGTATATATGGTGCCTGCTGATTCATCAGCAGCCAATGCCTTGCCCTCCCTGGTCCTAGTTTGGTTGGAGAGGAGGATTGGCCGTTGATTGTATGTATATCTGGTGCCTCCTGATTCATCAGGAGCCAATGCCTTGCCTTCCTTGGTCCCACTTTGGTTGGAGAGGAGGATTGGGCGTTGATTATATGTATATATGGTGCCTGCTGATTAATCAGTAGCCAATGCCTTACCCTCCCTGGTCCTAGCTTGGAGGGAGAGGAGGATTGGGCGTTGATTATATGTATAAATGGCCAGTTTTTAGGTCACTATTAACAAAAAAAGGTCCGCTATCTATCATCTATTTCTTCTAGATTTAGAGATCTGTTTTTGACCCACCTTTCTTTCTTCCTTTCTTTCTTTCCCTCATTCATTTACTTGGGCAAGTAAGACCTAGATTGGGGCTAAAGATTTGCTTATCGGCCCTACATAAAGAAAAAGATTTTTCTTCCAATATCGAAAAAAGAAAAGCGAAGTATGAAATAATCATAACTGGTATTACCTCCGCCAATGAAGTTAGAAGGGCGTTATGTTTTACCCCGCTGTTTGTGTGTGTTTGTTTGTTTGTCAACAGCTTCATGGCCGCAATTATATTCGTAGAGTAATGAAACTTGCAGGGATTAACTGTTATGTTAAAAACTGGAAATGATTAAATTTGAAGTATGAGATAATGATTAAAATTACGGTTTTTTTTTCAGTGTATAAAAGTGTTTTTTTACTACACTGATAATATTATTATTATTATGATTATTATTATTATTATTATTATTATTATTATTATTATTTGATACAATAGTAGTAGAGGTGTTATTAGTACTATCAATACGACAAACTTATTAATAATAATAAACTCTTTCCAGGCAAATCGTCCAACGAGATCGAACTGAACGGCACCATCTCAAACTGGAAGCCGACGCTGGGCTTCCCTGGAACTCGCAAACCCCATCCTCACCCTCCTCCTGGATCATCCGTGCCTCTCTATCCTTCCCACGAGGGGAAGGGAGTCACCCGCAGGATACCATCGCATCCTACGACCTCCCAGAGTCCTCCGGTCCTTCAGCCTCCCGAAGATCCTTCCATGACGCGTGTGGAGGACACTTTCGCCCTCTACCCTGAGCTAACCACCAGCATCAACAATGGCAGCACGTCCCTGACGACGCCGAGGCCTCGTAGAAGGCACAAGAAGAAGAGGAGGAAGAAGAAACGCAGGAAGGAGAAGGATAAACGGAGGCATGAGAGGAACAGGAAGAGAAAAGCCAGGGAGAGAAGGAGGAGGAGACGACTGAGGAATAAAGAGAGGAGAAAGAAAATCGGCGTGGAAGATGTTCCCTCCACAGTCGCACCTGTCACACCTGTGTTTTCCATCGATAACTAACATAAGGAAAAATGTTACACAGATGTTTAGGGATGTTTTAACGGATGTTCTCTACTGTTTTGATAAAGATCTGAGCTTTGTTCGAGAACGTGAGGACTCGAAAATCATGGAATGTGAGATTAAAGTTTATTTCGATGCATTTACATTTTGCACAGTGATACAAGAATTAATTATGCTTTGTGTATATTTACATTTTGCACAGTGATAAAGAGGTTATTATGCAAAGATTGTCACATGCTTGTGTATATTTACATTTTGCACAGCAATAAAGAAATTATTATGCAAAGATTGTCTCTTGTTTGTGTATATTTACATTTTGCACAGTGATAAAGAATTGATTATGCAAAGATGTTATATGCTTGTGTATATTCACAATTTGCACAGTGATAAGAGCCTTAATTATGCAAAGATTGTCACATGCTTGTGTATATCTACATTTTACAGTGATAAAGAATTCATTATGCAAAGATTGCCACATGCTTTGTTTATATATACATTTTGCAAAGTGATAGAAGTTATTATGGAAAGACTGTCACATGCTTGTGTACATTTACATTTTGCACAGTGATAAACAAGTCATTATGGAAAGATTGTTACATGCTTTGTGTATATTTACATTTTGCACAGTGATAAAGAATTAATTATGCAAAGATGCTACTTGCTTGTGTATATTTACATTTTGCACAGTGATAAAGAAGTTATTATGCAAAGACTGTTATATGCTTTGTTTATATTTACATTTTGCAGTGATAAGAGAATTATTTATGCAAGGATTGTCATACGCTTGCGTATATTCACATTTTGCGCAGTGATAAAGAATTAATTATGCAAACATTGTCATATGCCTTGTGTATATTTACATTTTGCAGTGATAAAGAATTAATTATGCAAAGATTGTCACATGCTTTGTGTATATTTACATTTTGCACAGTGATAAGGAAATTATTATGCAAAGATTGTCACGTGCTTTGCCAGTATATGTATTACCATTGCTTATGGGACGCATATGTAAACATACATTTATGTATATTCAAATAATTACGCAAAGATTGTCACGTGCTTTATGTATTACCATTTCCTATGGGTGTATATGTATATTTATATGTAGATTCAATAGACAACTTTGGTGTCACGAATTTTTTTGAGCTTTACGAATGAGGGTCCGTCCATTAAGAACACTATTTGTAATTGAGACCACCTGTAATTATCATCTTATACTCACTAATTTATTTTTTGCCCCTTGACGTTCCTAATTATGAATCCGCGGAGCCAAAGTGGAGGGGAGATGGACACAGTCGGTTTTGGGTTGGGATGAAGAGTTTTTCATTTTTTTTTTTTTTTGAGGTTTTGAGCTAAATCTACGAGTCTTTATTCCTTTCAATCTTTTAATTTTGAGTGGGAATGAGGATTTTTTTTTCTTTTGAGGTTTTGAGCTAAATTTATGAGTCTTTCTGTCTTTCAATGTTTCATTGTTGGTTTTGAGTTTGAATTCTTATTTTAATTTTGAGTTTAAAAGAACTTATTTCTGCCTTTCAATATTTCAATAATTGTCTTGAGTCTGAATTTTTATTTTGGGTTTAATGCTAAAATTTTGGTTTCAGTTTGCGTTCTAATAATGTCAATAAGTTTTAATTTGGAAGTGAAATGTTTTGTAATGAGTATCCTATTAGATCCCAATAATTACTATAATTATTTGTGTATCAATTTTGTGTAATGAATTTTGTCGTCAGTTTTAAACTATAGTTGAATTTTTAGTTTGAATATTGAATATCTTGAGTTTGATTTCCAGTTAGAAATATCACTTGCATTCATGATTTGAATTCTCATTTAATCAGTGTTTGTCTTTCCCCTGACTTTTGAATTACATTTCCGGTCTTTGAAATTGTATTTAATTTCTATTTTGAGTGTCTGTATTGTTATTGTCTTTCAGTTTAATGTAAACAAATTTCTTTTTAATTTTGAGCTGGAATTTTAAGTAAGAATAATAGATATTCTATGATGTTTTCAAGTCTTTTATAAATAACACCTATCTTGTTTTCGAATTTGATTAATTCTGTTGTGAGTTAATTTATATATTATAAATTTAAATTGAATTGAGAACTTCGCCCATATCTGTTTATGATATTAAATTTATCAGCATTTCACCATTAAATTATTTGGGATTTTGATTTTCTTTTATATCAATAAGTGTATAAAATAAAGTGTATAAAATAAAAAAAGAATCCAGAAGATTGAAAAAACAACTATTTTATGAAAATATCTTGTATTTTTATATCATTAACTTTAGCAGCATTTCACCATTAAATTGTTTGGGACTGATTTTTTTTTACATCAATAAGGCCAACAGTAAAGTGTAAAAAATTAAAGTACGAATCCAAATGATTGAAAAAACACTATTTTGTGAAAATATCTTGTTTTTTATATCATTAACTTTATCAGCATTTCACCATTAAATTATTTGGTACTCTGATTTTTTTTATATCAATAAGGCCTACAGTAAAGTGTATAGATTTTAATAAAAAGAACTCAAAAGATTAAAAAAACTATACGGTGAACATATCTTATCCAGGAATAGAATTGAATAGATGAAAATTATAAGAATAATTTGAGATATGAAAATATAAAAATTATATATAATATCTAGGAATTGTGTGTAACACTACAACTCTTTATCAAACATTAATTATTATCCTTTTTAATGTGATGTTAGTCCTATTCTCTGAACATAAACTAGGACTAAAATTATGTATATTGAAAAATCTGTGTGTATCACCATGAGTATTACGTTGCATCTCTCCTTTTTGTAAATATATAATGTGTGTATATAGGACAGTGAAGTCTGTAGTCCCCTTCATTTTGGCTTCAAGATTAACCTTGAGAAATAGAACTTACCTGTTGAAAAATAAAAATGTATAGATAGGATAAATTTGACTTTATTTCTCCATTCCTTTGTAAAAATAGAGAGAGACTTTGATTTATTTGATAGAAATATCTTCCAAATCAAATACTTGATCTCAGCATTGATAATGTTTCTTTAACTCTGTATGAATCCTTTAAACTGTTAAGTGTGATTCTCAACAGAAAATTTACTTTTCAGAAACACATTAGGTTTGTGTCTTCTTCAATTGCAAAAAAAAAAAAAAAAGAAATAAATAAAGAAAATAGCTTATTCAGAAAGTCTTATAAGATTTTCGGTGTTCAATCTATTCTGAAGAAGTGTCTTAATTCTTTCATTCTACCATGTTTCGAGTATTGTTCTCCTGCCTGGTCTTCAGCTGCTGATTCTCATCTTAATTTGTTAGACAGGAACTTACGGTCTATTAAATTTTCTATTCCTGATCTAGATATTAATCTCTGGCACTGTCGTTCAATTAGTTCGTTATGCATGTTGCATAAGATATTTCATAATTCCGATCATTCTTTACATTCAGATCTTCCCGGACAGTTCCATCCTGTTCCTAATACTAGGCATGCAGTTAATTTTAATAGCCAGGCTTTTTCCATCATGAGGTTCAGTATATTCAATCATTTATGGCTTTATGTTTCCCTTGTTTAATCTTTTACTTATTTTTCCACAGTATTGATGACCTTTGGCAGTGTACGTCCCCGAAAATAATAGATCCAGGAACTTACATCGAGCAGAAAATAACTCACCATTATTATGACATAGCTCTAAGGCTGATAGACTCTATGAAGGTTGAGTTGTATACCTGACTGCCGGACGAAGCCCTTACATTTCTGTAAGTTCCATTTACGTCATTGGGGTTGATTACTTGGTTTGTATTCGTCATTATTGAGTTTTCTATTTAACCCATAGCTGGGTCTTACCAATTGATGGTAGGTACTCAGGGAGCCGAAGTCTGACGTCACATCACTGCTGGCTGGATCACAACAACTGCAAGGCCTAGGACTTTGTCAGTGTTCTAACACAGCCACCCTTTAACTTGACTTTGCCAGTCATTATACCATTTGAATAATAAAAGGACAGTATGTAGTCTGAATTGTAGTGGTTTTTTAATATGTTTTGTGTATGTCTTGTCTTCATATTAGGAAATCAACTGTATTATGCTGAACGCACGAGGATACTTCAGAACCGTGTTTACGCTTGAACCAGGGGGGCCGTTGCTAAGGTAACTGACATCATGATTTCGGCTCCCTGGTCTTGGGTAAACAAGGTAAAGAAACTTACCCAAGGGAACACCGGCGTTGTGGGGATTCGAATCGATTTAAGGAAGGATCTAGTATATTGGAGAATATAGAAAGAAAACACAATTGATATGAGAAGCCTCTTATACACGGTGAAGGAGTGATGAGAATGCATTTGACCTAAGAAGCCTCTAATGAAGAAAATAAACCCAGTGATAGAACATGCCTTTGGTGAAGAAAATGGTGTAGTAAGAGGACATGTTATACGACTCATAAGAAATTATTGGTTCATAGAAACCTTTAACGAAGAAAAGCTGAGGTAAGATACCCCAAAGAAGATAAAACGCGTTTTGGAAGAAACATTATCCCATCAGTCAGTCTCAAGTGCTGCTACATCTTTACAAGAAAAGGCAAGCTAACCCAAGGAAGTGCAACCCTTTAGAATTAGTCATTTGGGTTAACACAGGTTACAGTTTCACATACTGTCAAGCCCAGTATTGGAGGTAGTCCTTACATCCATAAGAAATCAGGTATGTTGTGGCCAGTCTTTGCTCTTGAAGTGTCTAGGTAATGTTAAAACTGATGATACTCTAATGGTACTTCTACCATCCTTTAATATATGGATTAAAGGTCTTAATTAAACTATTATTATTATTATTATTATTATTATTATTATTATTATTATTATTATTATTAAGAAATGTTTTGAGAATATTTGGTTTAAACACATTGTGATATGATAAGAATATACCTTGGTTGCCAAGCTAGGCCAGAATGGGTTAGCCTATTTTCAATTGAAATTGTATATCATGTTGGCAAAATTTCGATGGTTATTTTCTATATTTACGGTTTACTCAGTTGCAGGACAATGGGAACTAGAAAGACAAAGAGCATAGGTCTAAAGTTCCTTACTTGACTAAATTGAAATACTATTGTTGTGTAGCCTAAGATCATTTTTCAAAACAGTTTATTTAAAATCAGAAATAAGTCTGACGTTCTTTAATAGAGGAATATTTTCCATTCAAGGTGAACCTTTGAACTATTTAAGCCTCGAACTTTTCCAAATTACAAACTTTTGAAGAAATAAAGACAATTTTCTGGAATTTTCTAAACCTATTTCCTTTTCTTCCTGGATTTCCATACTTGTTTAATAGGATGGTCTCTTTCAATAGGAGCTACTACCGCTAGAGAGTTAGGGGGTCCTTTGACTGGCCAGACAGTACCATATTGGATCCTTCTCTCTGGTCACGGTTCTTTCCCTTTGCCTACACAGACACCGAATAGTCTGGCCTATTCTTTACAGATTCTCCTCTGTCCTCATACACCTGACAACACTGAGATTACTAAACAATTCTTCTTCATCCAAGGGGTTAATTACGGCAATGTAATTGTTCAGTGGCTACTTTCCTCTTGGTAAGGGTAGAAGAGACTCTTTAGCTATGGTAAGCAGCTCTTCTAGGAGAAGGACACTCCAAAATCAAACCATTGTTCTCTAGTCTTGGGTAGTGCTATGGCCTCTGTACCATGGCCTTCCACTGTCTTGGGTTAGAGTTCTCTTGCTTGAGGGTACACTCAGGCACACTGTTCTATCTAGTTTCTCTTTCTCTTGTTTTGTTAAAGTTTTTATTGTTTATATAGGAAATATATATTTTAATGCTGTTGCTATTCTTAAAATATTTTATTTTTCCTTGTTTCCTTTCCTCACTGAGCTATTTTCCCTGTTGGGGCCCCTGGGCTTATAGCATCCTGCTTTTCCAACTAGGGTTGTAGCTTAGCATTTAATAATAATAATAATGATTAAACATCTAAAACAATGGAAAATCTTCCTATTTATTTGGGTAAAGACAATTCATTATAAGTTTAGGTGTCAGAACAAATAGTTACACAATAATTAGATCACACCTTGACAAAGGATCTGACTTACCACAAAATTTCTATAATTTCAGGTGTTTATTGCACTTCACAGTCGCAAGGAAATGGAAAAACCACCTTTTAGATGCTGCTGGTCTGCAAGATGACTGAATTAAGATGGAACAGAACTGGGTAGAAGAGACTCTTTAGCTATGGTAAGCAGCTCTTCTAGGAGAAAGACACTCCAAAATCAAACCATTGTTCTCTAGTCTTGCGTAGTGCCATAGCCTCTGTACCATTGTCTTTCACTATCTTGGGTTAGAGTTCTCTTGTCTGAGGATACACTCAGGTACACTATTCTATCTGTTTCCTTATTTCCTTTCCTCATTGGGCTTGTTTTTCCTATAGGAGCCCATATTGGGCCTATAACATCCCGCTTTTCCAACTAGGTTGTAGAGTAGCTAATAATAATAATAATAATAATAATAATAGTAATAATAATAATAATAATAATAATAATAATAATAATAATAAAACGGCCTTGGTTAGATTTCACCAGTCGTCTCTATCTTGAGCTTTTAACTCAATACTTCTCCATTCGCATCCTACTTCACGCTTCATAGTCCTCAGCCATGTAGGCCTGGATCTTCCAACTCTTGTAGTGTCTTGTGGAGGCCAGTTGAACGTTTGGTGAACTAATCTCGGTACTTTCTGTTATTGCCCCACCACTAGTTTCAGATATAACCCCAATACTATTTTTTAGGTTAGGTTGATTAAATAATTAAATTATTTAATCTGTATGTGGATAAAATTCAGACCTAACCTAACCTAACCTAACCTAACCTAACCGGAAATTTAGTATTGGGGTTATATCGGAAATTAGTGGTGGGGAAATTACAGGAAAGTACCCCAATCTCTCTTGGGGAGTGCGAAGAGCATGTCCAAACCATCTCCATCTACCTGAGTCTAATTCTATACAGCAGTTCTTGCATCTTCCCAAGCAAAGTATATGAGGAGATGATCAGAATATATTGAATTCATTCACCTGGAACTGCAATATTACTGGTGTAGCGTTGCTTGCAATATGAGACAGGTTATCTTCTAATTCTTCCAACTCTTCTAGTGCCTTGTGGAGCCCAGTTGAACCTCTGGTGAGGTAATCTCCCTTGGGGAGTGCGACGAGCATGTCCAAACCATCTCCATCTACCTGAGTATAATTCTGTCCAGCAGTTCTTGCATTATCCCAAGCAGAGCGTATGAAACCAACAGAATGAATCACATTCATTCACCTAAAACTTCATCCCTACTGGTGTAGCGTTGCTTGTAATATGAGACAGGTTTTCTTCTACTTTTTGAAGGAAAACTACCACATGGAAGTGGTCAGAGTTACCTAACCAAATCATCTGCTGGAATTACAGACACTGATCCCTGGCAGGTTTTGTTTTCTTGCCAGTGACCTCTTTGAAGAAGCTGGTGGTAAGATTCTAGAACGGTTTATTAACTTTGCGTACCTGGATGGCTGGTAACTTTTTATTTGTATATTAAACTTCTCCATTTTATGTAATGGGGTAAATTCCTTAAGGTGGTCATAGCTTAATCTCATATAATCAACCATTCCAATAACATTTTTTTATTTCTATTTTCCAATATTTGTTCTTGTCAATGAAAAATGTGAAGACTAAATAAGCAAGATTTAGAGCAGTAAAACATTCAATTCAGTTTTTGGTTACATAAAGATTTTGCTGACTACTTTGATGGCTAAGGTAAGCAGAAACCTATTATAGCTACTTGATACAATTTGTCTGTTTTATTGTTTTGGAGGAAGCATGTTCCAGGATGATCAAACTTTTCAATGAATTATTTTCATTTCTATCTGAAATATTGTTTGAATTTTTTTATCATTATTCCTTTTATACAAAATTGTAACATGCAAATAATTAAAGATATTTACGGATTTATCTGTCTGTACCAAAACATACAAAAGGTACATGACCAGTGGGTAACACCAAAGATTGACAGGAATTCAATGCCATGAAAGGTTTGCATACAATGGACTTCAAGTTGAGCTGTTGCAAAGATGAGTGACTTGGAATGGTCTGGTGAAAGTGGCAGTAGATATCTGTTGGACATGGGAAACAATAACAAGTGTCTGAGTGAAGATAAAAATAATTCAAGTAGAAACACTGTTGAAATTAGCACTTGGGATGTCCATTGATAACCACAAGACCAAAGACTTTCACAGTACAACCTGAAGCTAAACGTTTTGTTCCAAAAGACAAATTAGGTCGAAGTATCTTGAAGCTGAACCTTCTGTTCCAAAATGCAAATTAGGTCCTAATATCCTGAGGCTGAACTTTTTTACTCTAAACGACAAATTGGGTCCTAGTATTCTTAAATTGAACTTTTTGTTCCAAAAGACAAATTAGCTCCTAGTATCCTGAAGTTGAACTTTTTGTTCCAAAAGACAAATTAGCTCCTAGTATCCTGAAGCGGACCTTTTTGTTCCAAACGACAAATTAGGTCCTAGTATTCAGGATGAAAAGTATAAAATTTTGTATAGACTAAATCGCCAAAATTTGTGCTTGGGAAAATTACTAGCATACAGGATTCTAGGAAATGTCTTGACTTGCTAAAAGGAAAAGGAAATTCAATATTTCATGTGTTTGCCTAGAAAATGTAAGCAATGAAGTTCCCCCCACCTTGGATGACAGAGGTTAAGGAATTTCTCCCTTTTCTGTTTTGGGGATTCAGATCATATTTTTGAAAATCTGTAATTTGAATTTTTTTTTAAGTTAATGCATTCTATTTTTCAGATACTACTTTTGCTGAGGACTTGACTACAGAACAATATAACACAGAATGTTTGGAAGATTTGTTATGAACGTAAGCAGGTCGAGGACAGTGGCTTGTCAACATCCAGATCTTTGTGTTGGTAATTTTTCTTTAAATCTAATTGACACTTTTAAAATTTTAGCTGCTAATTTTGATTCAAAATTTACTTTTGAGAAACACATTCGATCTGTTTCTTTTTCATTTGCATGAAATGTTGGCTTATCTTTTATAAGATTACATAAGTACTTTTATAGTTTATATATCAAATATCTGTTTTAATATTAATATTTTAAAAATATTTTTTATTTTAATTTTTCATTACTTCATATATCGTTTATTCATTTCCTTATTTCCTTTCTTCACTGGGCTATTTTTCCCAGTTGGAGCCATTTGGCTTATAGCATCTTGCTTTTCCAACTAGGGTTGTAGCTTATCTAGTAATATAATAATAATAATATTGAGGAATTTTTAGATATTTTCAGTGATAAATCTACTCTGATATGTTTTAATTCCTTCATTCTACCTTGTTTGGAGTATTGTTCTCCTGTCTGGTCTTCAGGTGACGACTCTCATCTAGATATTAATCTCTGGCTTACCTCCATCATAAGGCTCAACACTAAACAGTATTCTACAAGATTTATTCCAGCTGTCATCAGATTTTGGAATGATCTTCCTAATCAGACAGTCAAATCGGTAAAACTTCAATTGTTCAAGCTTGCAGCAAATGATTTTATTTTGAACAGGCTTATATAAGTCTTTTTATAGTTTATATATGAAAGATCTGTTTTAATGTGGTTTCTGTTCTCAAAATATTTTTTTCAATTGTTTATTACTTCTCATATACATTATTCATTCCCTTATATCCTTTCCTTACTGGGCTATTTTTCCCAGTTGGAACCCTTGGGCTTATAGCATCCTGCCTTTCTAGCCAGGGTTGTAGCTTAGCTAATAATAATAATAATAATAATAATAATAATAATAATAATAATAATAATAATAATAATAATAATAATAAACTCTAAGTTAACCTAAAGACTCGTTAAAGGAGAGATATATTCAAATTGAATCAATACATCATTTATATGTCAACATGTTCCGTATGTTCATTTGTGTCTATCTATAGAGACTTTTCTCAAAAGTCTCTCTTCTACCTTGCAATGGGATCTTTAATGATGGCATTATTTCCACATCAAGCTAAGGTTATTGAAATACAAAGAGGCCCTACAACTGAAAGTTAAAATGGATTACATAACAGGCGTGCTCTTTAGTAACTCAAATCATCTTTTACAAGCTTTGTTAGATTGTTTTAAATGATTTTCCTTTTCCTTTTCAGGTCATGGTTGTCTAAGGATTGTTGAGCTTCTCTGTGCTGAAGGAAATAACTTTTGCTCTACAAAGAAAGTTATAAATCCAAACTTATTGGGAATTTCAGGTAATCAAACCTTTTGGGCTATTTTTTAGTAAACCAATGTGATCTAGAGTTTGTTTTGAAGACTTTTTTTTAATGATATTAATATACAGAAGATTTTATAGTCCAAGACCCTCTTTAAATCAGGAATTTTTTAAGATTTCATAGTAAAGGCCCTCTTTAAAGTAGGAATATTTTAAGATTTCATAGTACAAGATCCTCTTTGAAGCAGGAATTTTATTAAGATTTCATAGTAAAGACCCTCTTTGAACCAGGAATTTTTTAAGATTTCATAGCATAAGACCCTCTTTAAAGTAGGAATATTTTAAGATTTCATATTACAAGACCCTCTTTGAAGCAGGAATTTTTTAAGATTTCATTGTCCAGGACCCTCTTTGAAGCAGGAATTTTTAAAGATTTCATAGTACAAGACCCTCTTTATAGCAGGAATTTTTTAAGATTTTATATCACAAGGCCCTCTTTAAAGCTGGAGTTTTTAAAGATTTCATAGCACAAGGCCCTCTTTAAAGCTGGAATTTTTAAATATTTCATAGCACAAGGCCCTCTTTAAAGCAAGAATTTTAAGATTTCATAGTACAAGACCCTCTTTAAAGCAAGAATTTTTCAACACTGAACAAATAACCAGCTGACTGATTTAAATGGTGAGCTAGTGTCTCACTAAGGGCCCAGCAGCTTCTCTTCTACTGATGAAATCAAGAATGACTTATCGTAGTAAGAGATATGAGCGGTTTGGTTATCTAGTGACTATCCAGGACTGGATAGAGTACTCCCAGATCCCTGTGGACTACTGATATCCCAGAGTAGACCCCATCTGGCCAAAAATGTTGGACCATTTATAAGGAAGCATGGTCTCGCTGAACGCGGTACATTTGACTATACCATAAATAGTTGAGAGTTAGTCCATCTGATTACTTATTTATTCCTTTAACTTTCAGGGTTTAAAATTTCCTATCTTCCTGTGTTTCACTAGTTATTAAACCACTAAGTCTTGTTCTTGTACCCTGAACTTTGACTCGGGTCACCCTATGGAAAGCGAGCAACTCATTGATTGACAGTTATTATCACCTGGCGATACAATAAAGGAATCTAAAAGATTATTATAAAAACATACATTTCAGACAAATGAAAAACCTGGGTCTATTTAGTATACTTTATAAGAGGAGCTGTAAATATTAAAAGATATTTTCAGAAATAATATGCAAATATATAGAAATATAAAGATGCAGTGAGATTATTATGTTACAATATCTTGTGCGGCCTTAACTAAGATAAATACGGTGCTCTTCATAGATTCTATTAAATATCATACTACTAATATACAATAAATGTCAAATAAAATATATTAAGCGATAGAAACTTACAAACAAAGGAGTATCGGATTATCAAGTTTGTTTCACGTAGCTATTTGTTACTGCTCTACTGTATATATATATATATATATATATATATATATATATATATATATATATATATATATATATATATATATATATATATATGTATATATATGCATACATATTATTGTACATACCTGAATGTTTATAGATATGGTTTCATATGTATGTAAGTTCATGTGATTTTTTATAAATCCTCTTTTATATATAAAGACTTTTCAAGGTAAGTTTACTTTGTTTTATGCTTAAGAATTGAATAAGCAGCTACATATGATTTATCAACTCTCCTAATGATATCATGACGATGGGAAAAACACAGAATTGTTCTACAAATGCGTTGTTTATAAGTCAATAACATAGGATGAAGCATTAAACGCCATATATTTTTCTAACTACGTCAGCGAGTTTGGTGGCTATAGTATTGATCGATTGTGAGTTCTCTATACAGGCAAATTGAAGTTTAATTTAATCCATTAGGATTTTCAAAGTCCTGATATGGTATAGAATAAGGCCCCCTAGAAGCTTAGTTCAGACTGCTTATATACAAGAGCCTGTGTCTGGCTATCTGTGCCAGGTAAACTCGAGTAACATCAACAGAAGTTCGAGTCATCGTTTCCACTATTCTTCGCCTAGATCATCGTTGGGTGGCCAGTTTCCTTCCAACTGCTCTAACACTAAACACTATGTTATATATATTTCCTCTATTTTCTCTAGAACTAATCACATTTTGAACACCCAGAAATCTTGCGTATATCATCACTATTTCTTTTCGTAAACCATTTTGCATGGCACTTGCGATATAGCTGTTACCCTGAACTGGTTGCTACTCTGAAGTAACTGTAACTCTGAAATGGCTTTTACTTTATGATGACATTTACTTTCGTTATTACTTTATAGACTGTGATATAGTACTCAGTTCATAAGACATGTCCATCTTTGGCTTCAAGCACCTTCTCATCAGTTATCACAACAGCACAACATAAGAATAACTGATGGAATGCCAACACTATCTTATGCAATGAAACAAAACTGAATGTGAATGTTAAATGGGCATTTTTGACACTCATAGAATGGGTTTATACTGTACATAGCCCGGTCACATAAGCACAATTACGTTGTAGTTTCACCCTTCGAGGGTAGAGGAAAACGGAAGTTGCCGATCTTCATTCATGTACCTTTCTTGTTTCTGCCTTCTTCTCCTTCTTTTTCTTCTTCTTCTCGCTGATTTCGTCTGGGGCCTCTTCTTACCCGATGAGTTTCCCTCTGCATCTTCGCCCTCCGAAAGAATCCCTCGCGACCTGTCGCTCGACCTGTCGCGCGACAAGCCGCGCGACCGTCCGTGCCTAAGCCGACGACCATCGCGATACAACGCGTTGGCTTCCTTCCGCCTTTTGCCTTTCCTCCCAGACACCAGGGACGTCTTGTAAGCAACCATATCCCTAGGTCTATTCCGGGATTCATGAGAGAGGTCCTTAGCCCACCCGTCATGACCTAGGGCTGACGAATTAGAGTCGAGGAAAAGAGATGCCTTTGCATCCTCCGAAGGTCGCACATCGTGGTAAGGGTAAGGATCTCCTTGTCCGGGTTCGCCGCCGTTGCTAACGCTATTTAGCATTCTCACTGATGGATCTTGACTTGGAACGGCACTGGGGATGTTCTTTTCTCTGTCCCTCCTCTTGCACCCATAATGCTGTCTTTTCTGCCCTCTTCTGCCTTTCCTCCTCCTCCTGAATTTACGATCTCTATCCTTTTTCTTCCTACCCCTGCGATCTTTTCTATCCTTCCTATCAGTTCTCGGTCTCTCTGTCCTTCTCCTCTCGCCCCTCACCCTACACGGAGTTTCTATAGGAGGAACGGGTGACTCCGTTGGGTACGGCACTATGGCGGATGTTGGTTCTCCCGAAAGGATCGGCGAGGGGGGAGTAGTGAAGTAAAACCTGGTGCCCAGGTCGGGCGAGGAGGAGTCCTCATGTCCCAGTTTCGAGGTCTTCGAACGTAGGACAAATTCCGTCGTTGTGACCACATCTGGCATCGGTGTGGGTGTTACCGCGGGTGGTGATGTCGATGCGCTCGAGGGCATTTCCTCCTGTCCGCCGGAAGAATCTGAGGCGATTGGTAGCTGTGAGAAGAGTAATGTGACGTTATTCTTCGTTGGGCTCCACGACCCTGAAGGGAGGATGTATTCTTCTGTTGGCCTCCTGGTGGTAGTGTACATACCGAGGTCTTCCCGAGCTTCATCTGTGGAATATTAAGGTGATTAGTATACATTTCATTGTATAAGATACTGGGATAATTAAGATACATTTCATGGTATAAGATACTGGGATAATTAAGATACATTTCATCTTTAAGATATTGGGATAATTAAGATACATTTCATTGTATAAGATATTGGGATAATTAAGGTACATTTCCTCGTATAAGATATTGGGATAATTAAGATACATTTCATCGTATAAGATATTGGGATAATTAAGATACATTTCATCGTATATGACATTAGGATAATTAAGATACATTTCATCGTATAAGATATTGGGATAATCAAGATACATTTCATCGTATAAGATATTGGGATAATTAAGATACATTTCATCGTATAAGATATTGAGATAATTAAGATACATTTCATCGTATAAGATATTGGGATAATTAAGATACATTTCATCGTATAAGATATTGGGATGATTAAGATATAAGATATTGGGATGATTAAGATATAAGATATTGTGATAATTAAGATACATTTCATCGTATAAGATATTGGGATAATTAAGATAAATTTCATCGGAAAAGATATTGGGATGATTAAGATATAAGATATTGGGATAATTAAGATACATTTCATCGTATAAGACATTGGGATAATTAAGATACATTTCGTCGTATAAGATATTGAGATATTGAAAGGAATTTCCATCATAAAAAATTGGAGTAAAATACAGAGATGCATTAAAGGTAATTTTCATGGTAAAAGACATATTCATAGGAATGAAAAAGCCATTGCGGGTTTAATTAAAGTATCTTTCATTATAAAAGGCATTGAAATTTTGAAGGGAGTTTTTTTTATAATAAATAAAAGATTTATTAAAAGAGAGATGTATTAAAGGAAACTTTAGCAGTAAAAGACTCATTCATAAGCATGAAAGTGACAAAAACGCTATTGATAATATATTTATTAAATGATATTTTAACCATAATTTTTTATAATTATTTTTAAGGAAATATTTACGATTATCCACTAGATGGCATAAAAATTTGCATGTAGGTATTTTTCCTAGTTTCTCAACTTGTTTTCTAGGGTAAAGAGTCCTTGGTGGACGGTCTCTGAAAAATATTAAGTCTTCAGTATTTTTAACTTCTAATTAAATAATTTACCTGACCTACTTAAACAATGCTTAGAGTTTTTTCGTATTCTCATTTCACATTTTGTGGTGTTTATGTGTTTACAAGTAGAAAAAACAAGGAATGTTGAGTGTAATTTTAATTTTCAACAGCTTTCTTACTTTGTAATAACGATCATTGTTATTCCTACAAGTTGTAGAACGGTGACTTAGTGTTATAGTGCTTGTGTCTGTCTGTTTGTTTTGAAATAACAACTGAAGGATTAAAAGGCCGATGTTAAGTTACTGTTATGGAGATGCAGGAGAATTCATTACCTGTTATTAACCCATCATCATCATCATCATCATCTCCTACGCCTATTGATGCAAAGGGCCTCAGTTAGATTTCGCCATTCGTCTGTAGTTAGCACAGGTAAGGAATTCTCCTGCATCTTAGTATTATTATTATTATTACAATCCAAGCTACAACCCTAGTTGGAAAAGCAAGATGCTATAAGCCCAGGGGCTCCAACAGGGAAAAATAGCCCAGTGAGGAAAGGAAATAAGGAAATAAATAAATGAAGAGAGCAAATTAACAATAAATCATTCTAAAATAAGTGACAACGTCAAAACAGACATGTCATATATAAACTATTAACAACATCAAAAACAAATATTTCATAAATAAACTATAAAAAGACTCATGTCCGCCTGGTCAACAAAAAAACAGTAATTTAACATTTATCTACATTTTAATCCTTCACTTGTTATTTCAAAGACCTGACTAAATCCATAGAGGATTCATTAGCTAGATTCATCAAAGGATAGCCAGTTCCTTGTGATGCGCAGTGCTTATCTAACTAAGTCAAGTGACCCCTGCCAGTCCATTCTAATTCCAGTAAGATCATTCGCCAGGCACCAGGAGTAGAAGCCGGAGAGACATCAAAATAAGATGTCAGACACCAACTTCATAATACTATCTTATCGTTCTACAACTTGCAATGTTGTTATCATTGGAATTCAATATATATAGTTCAAACAGGTTGTAATTATCATTGGAAATCACATTCTGCTTATCATATTGTATATCTCGTGTAATCAATTGTTGGTTTATATTTAGTAAGGATTTCAAGATAATTTTAGAGACCTGTAGTTGTTTGGTATAGATTTTATTTTGGAATTTTTAATCTAATAAGCTGATTGATAACTTATAATTAGTAATCTTTGTCTCTATATAGGTACTTATAATTTTCTTGTAAATATTAAGAAAAAATCTATTGTATTGTTAATATAATACCAGTAAATTATCCAGCTTACTGACACTAAAATATACATTAAGGATTAGAGCAAAATTTCAACGATGATTTTGTATGTGTAATT
The DNA here is from genome assembly GCF_036898095.1 of Palaemon carinicauda. Lineage (NCBI taxonomy): Eukaryota > Metazoa > Arthropoda > Malacostraca > Decapoda > Palaemonidae > Palaemon > Palaemon carinicauda. The sequence continues at coordinate 6,241,339 of NC_090760.1, read as the reverse complement.
ACCGTAGAGTATTTAGCAACTGAAGTGCTGTGGTTCTCTCTCTCTCTCTCTCTCTCTCTCTCTCTCTCTCTCTCTCTCTCTCTCTCTCTCTCTGTGTGTGCGACAAAAACTGTTCCCATAAATAATTTCTGCTTCAATTCATATCTACATTCAGCTCTCTCTCTCTCTCTCTCTCTCTCTCTCTCTCTCTCTCTCTCTCTCTCTCTCTCTCTCTCTCTCTCTCTTATTATCATTGTTAGTTATTATCATTGATATCGTGATAGTGAGTCGATGAAATTATAAAAAGGTCAAATAAATTAATAATAAACTGATGACAAAATATTTGTTTAAAAAAATAGCAATGCTAATACAACAATAGGAAAATCCAATAGAGAAATAATGAAGTATCAATATAAAATAGTGAAACGGCGAGATAGTAAATTATCGTGTTCAAGAAGTACGTCTTGAAGGCTGAACAGCTTCTCGACGTCATCCAGTACGTGTTCAATAAGTACGTACTGTATTGAACAGGTAACGTTCGCACGCGGCATTTTATATGCGTTCCCTTTCCCCCGAGGGGCGTACATGGGCGCACAAGCCCGCCCATTTGCAAAACCAGGCCGGAGGGAGGAGTTCCCCTTTTCTCCTGTGTTAATGGGTTGTCCATATACGAAGCACGAGAATTCGACACCACCTTTCTACGTCATATTGCCTCTTTTGTCTCTCCCTACCATTTCATTCTCCCTTCCTTCTCCTCCCTCCCCCTTCATCCTCTCTCCCTTTATTCTCCTCTCCCTTCATCCTTCCTCCCATTCATCCTTCCTTCCTTCCTTCTCTCCCTTCATACTCTTTCCGTTCATACTCTCTCTCTTCTCTCCATCCCATTCATCCTTTTTTCCTTCTCTCCTTCATTCCTCCTCCCTTCCTCCTCTCCCTTCATAACACCCCCTTCATCCTCCTTTCTTTCTCCCTCTCCCCTTAATCCTCCTTCACTTCTCCCACTCCCTTTTCATCGTTCTTTTCCTTCTCTCCCTCATTCCTCCTCCCTTCCTTCTCTCCCTTCATCCTCCTTTCTTTCTCCCCCTCCCCCTTCATCCTCCCTCACTTCTCCCTCTCCCCCTTCATCCTCCTGGCTCCCTCCCTTCTCCCCCGAGAGAGAGAGAGAGAGAGAGAGAGAGAGAGAGATGGGGTGGATGCTACTTTATACTTCACGACATTAATGAGAGAGTATTCAGCTATTTCATATAAACTTAGGATTTTAGTGAAATATTCTGAACTTTATTAAATGCCTATTTCTATTATAATAAAAAATAAAAAAAGAATGATTAAAAAGCATTAAAAGGGAATATTGCAATAATCGTGATGAATTATAACAATTATCAAACTTAACTACTTATTAAAAAACTTTGTGAAGTTTAAAGACCGGACCATGCATGGAGTGTATATTCCGTAGAGTTTATCGAATAAATTATAGCTATTTTATATTTTCTACTGATTGGTTTTAGAAAACTGTTAAATTCATATATTTGAATCGTAAGCTATTTTTTTTTCAGGTAAGAGCATTATTTCTATTAATTAATATCAGTTATTTAATTTACAGACATCATATGGTTACTTTATTCCATAATTAATAGAGTTCAAATAGAAAATTATGTTCTAAATATGATTAGCCTTTATAATAAGTAGTGAGAAATTGATAGAAAAAACATCCTATTTTCCACCTTGCGCTACCTCTTACTTTATAAAGAAATAAAAACACTACAAAGATTAAAGAAAATGAATAACGAAAATAAACAACCAAAGTGTAATGAGAAAGAGAAAATGAAACAAGAAAATTACATTTCTCCAACCATTCCAAGGTAAACATTATGCTCTTTTATCTCCTGGTGTTTATAGGCCATAAAATCCAGGAGGCTGAGCTCCGCCCCATTTCCCATTTTCTGTTCACCTTTTATTTACATTGGGTGAAACAGTAACTCCATAGGGAAAGTAGTGACGTCATTGTACTTCACACAGTGCACTGTAGGCTATATTAAAGTGTCTTTGTCCTTGAAGCCTTCTATTGTAAATTTACTTCATATCTCGCTTCCTCTTTTATTGGGTGAAACAGAAACTCCATAGGGAAGGTAGTGACGTCATTGTACTTCACACGGTGCTCTGTAGGCTCTACTAAAGTGTCTTTGTCCTTGAAGCCTTCTATTGTAAATTTACTTCATATCTCGCTTCGTCTTTTATTGGGTGAAACAGAAACTCCATAGGGAAGGTAGTGACGTCATTGTACTTCACACGGTGCTCTGTAGGCTCTACTAAAGTGTCTTTGTCCTTGAAGCCTTCTATTGTAAATTTACTTCATATCTCGCTTCGTCTTTTATTGGGTGAAACAGAAACTCCATAGGGAAGGTAGTGACGTCATTGTACTTCACACGGTGCTCTGTAGGCTCTACTAAAGTGTCTTTGTCCTTGAAGCCTTCTATTGTAAATTTACTTCATATCTCGCTTCGTCTTTTATTGGGTGAAACAGAAACTCCATAGGGAAGGTAGTGACGTCATTGTACTTCACACGGTGCTCTGTAGGCTCTACTAAAGTGTCTTTGTCCTTGAAGCCTTCTATTGTAAATTTACTTCATATCTCGCTTCCTCTTTTATTGGGTGAAACAGAAACTCCATAGGGAAGGTAGTGACGTCATTGTACTTCACACGGTGCTCTGTAGGCTCTACTAAAGTGTCTTTGTCCTTGAAGCCTTCTATTGTAAATTTACTTCATATCTCGCTTCCTCTTTTATTGGGTGAAACAGAAACTCCATAGGGAAGGTAGTGACGTCATTGTACTTCACACGGTGCTCTGTAGGCTCTACTAAAGTGTCTTTGTCCTTGAAGCCTTCTATTGTAAATTTACTTCATATCTCGCTTCCTCTTTTATTGGGTGAAACAGAAACTCCATAGGGAAGGTAGTGACGTCATTGTACTTCACACGGTGCTCTGTAGGCTCTACTAAAGTGTCTTTGTCCTTGAAGCCTTCTATTGTAAATTTACTTCATATCTCGCTTCCTCTTTTATTGGGTGAAACAGAAACTCCATAGGGAAGGTAGTGACGTCATTGTACTTCACACGGTGCTCTGTAGGCTCTACTAAAGTGTCTTTGTCCTTGAAGCCTTCTATTGTAAATTTACTTCATATCTCGCTTCCTCTTTTATTGGGTGAAACAGAAACTCCATAGGGAAGGTAGTGACGTCATTGTACTTCACACGGTGCTCTGTAGGCTCTACTAAAGTGTCTTTGTCCTTGAAGCCTTCTATTGTAAATTTACTTCATATCTCGCTTCGTCTTTTATTGGGTGAAACAGAAACTCCATAGGGAAGGTAGTGACGTCATTGTACTTCACACGGTGCTCTGTAGGCTCTACTAAAGTGTCTTTGTCCTTGAAGCCTTCTATTGTAAATTTACTTCATATCTCGCTTCCTCTTTTATTGGGTGAAACAGAAACTCCATAGGGAAGGTAGTGACGTCATTGTACTTCACACGGTGCTCTGTAGGCTCTACTAAAGTGTCTTTGTCCTTGAAGCCTTCTATTGTAAATTTACTTCATATCTCGCTTCCTCTTTTATTGGGTGAAACAGAAACTCCATAGGGAAGGTAGTGACGTCATTGTACTTCACACGGTGCTCTGTAGGCTCTACTAAAGTGTCTTTGTCCTTGAAGCCTTCTATTGTAAATTTACTTCATATCTCGCTTCCTCTTTTATTGGGTGAAACAGAAACTCCATAGGGAAGGTAGTGACGTCATTGTACTTCACACGGTGCTCTGTAGGCTCTACTAAAGTGTCTTTGTCCTTGAAGCCTTCTATTGTAAATTTACTTCATATCTCGCTTCCTCTTTTATTGGGTGAAACAGAAACTCCATAGGGAAGGTAGTGACGTCATTGTACTTCATACGGTGCTCTGTAGGCTCTACTAAAGTGTCTTTGTCCTTGAAGCCTTCTATTGTAAATTTACTTCATATCTCGCTTCCTCTTTTATTGGGTGAAACAGAAACTCCATAGGGAAGGTAGTGACGTCATTGTACTTCACACGGTGCTCTGTAGGCTCTACTAAAGTGTCTTTGTCCTTGAAGCCTTCTATTGTAAATTTACTTCATATCTCGCTTCCTCTTTTATTGGGTGAAACAGAAACTCCATAGGGAAGGTAGTGACGTCATTGTACTTCACACGGTGCTCTGTAGGCTCTACTAAAGTGTCTTTGTCCTTGAAGCCTTCTATTGTAAATTTACTTCATATCTCGCTTCCTCTTTTATTCTTTTCATTTTAATCTTAATCGGGTCACTATAGTCAATTCTTTTTAGTGAGGCAGATTTGCACCGACTCGCAGGGGCGCCCTTTTAGCTCGGAAAAGTTTCCTGATCGCTGATTGGTTGGACAAGATAATTCTAACCAATTAGATAGCAGGAAACGTTTCCGAACTAAAAGGACACCGCTGCGAGTCAGTGCAAATGCGCCTCATTAAAAAAAATTTAGTATAGGAAGCCAGGCAACCCCCAGATGTACATAGGTGCCGAATGGCCTCCCAAGCCCAAACGCTGAATATTATGGCACAAATTAATGACGTAAAAATGGAAAATTGCTGACGTCATTTGAATATACTCGTTACTTTTCAGTACCAATTGGTAATAATATACAAAAAGGGTAGCCATGGTCCAATTGTTATTTTTTATCCGGAATTTAGAGTCTTTTAGTCTGAACCTCTCTGTACAGAGAGGAAATATTTAGATGGAAATATCACTGTTTTAAAGGTTATTTATCGTCTCGGTAAAAGACTCGGATCAACCTCTTTTGTAACAGCCATAGTCATTCATAAACACAAAATGCGTTCGAGTAAGGCGTTTATACTCCGTAGAGTTATTCCAAAATTCACATTCCCGTTATCTCGAAAATTTTCTGCTTACAGGATATCCTAACCATGAATGATGCTCTCTCTCTCTCTCTCTCTCTCTCTCTCTCTCTCTCTCTCTCTCTCTCTCTCTCTCTCTCTCTCTCTCTCTCTCTCTCTCTCTCTATTCATTTTCTTATTATAATCCGTTACGGCCTTCTTGTTAAGTATTAATTCTTATATTTCCCGTCTGTATAAGTGAACAATCATTTGGTCCATATCTTGGTTTTATTTATTTACCTGTTTATCTTATGGAAATATTTACTCCTTTTGAGCAACAGCAATAAGCAATTATGTAAATACATCTAAATACAATCTGATCACTCAATAATACTTCAGCCAGATGGGTCCCACAAAGAAAACATTAAGTACACAAGTGATTACTTCAACAGATGGTTTCCAGAAAAAAAAGAAGTACCCAAAGAGTCTATTCATCTAGAGCACCTCCAGTTTCCTTAACAAAAGAGGAAAATTATCGAATTCTACGACTCTTTCGCAGCGAATAGAGATTTGCATATTAAGAAAAACCAGTCTGAGACATGAAGCTATTAAATTCTGAACGCTATTCGAGGTACTTGGAAAGGCCAGATGTTAAGAGATAAGATTAGCTACTTGGTCCATCTGCATTGCATAGAGGTATACGTACTGTTTAGCATCTTCGTTACAAGTTTTCCGTGTACATTCTCTTATTGCTGCTGTCTTTTTTGTTTCTTTAATTTTGATAGTTTATATATGTATCTCCAGACTCATTCTCAGCTGAACTCGGCTGAGTCCCTGGTTAGGCTGGAGGAACGTAGAGAGTAGTCCCCTTTTTGTTTTGTTTCTTTGTTGATGTCGGCTACCCCCCAAAATTGGGGGAAGTGCCTTGGTATATGGATGGATGGATATATGAAAGATTTATTTTAATGTTGCTACTGTTTTTAGAATATTTTATTTTGACATTCTCTTCTTGCTGTTGTTTTTTATATTTATAGTTTATATATGAAAGATTTATTTCAATATTGCTACTGTTTTAAGAATATTTTACTTTGACAGTCTCTTATTGCTGTTGTTTTTTATATTTATAGTTTATATATGAAAGATTTATTTTAATGTTGCTACTGTTTTTAGAATATTTTACTTTGACGTTCTCTTATTGCTGTTGTTTTTTTATATTTATAGATTATATATGAAAGATTTATTTTAATGTTGCTACTGTTTTTAGAATATTTTACTCTTGACATTCTCTTGTTGTTGCTGTCTTTTTTCTTTTATTTTGATAGTTTATATATGAAAGATTCATTTTAATGTTGCTACTGTTTTTAGAATATTTTACTTTGACATTCTCTTATTGCTGTTGTTTTTTATATTTATAGTTTATATATGAAAGATTTAATTTAATGTTGCTACTGTTTTTAGAATATTTTACTTTGACATTCTCTTATTGCTGTTGTTTTTTTATGTTTATAGATTATATATGAAAGATTTATTTTAATATTGCTACTGTTTTTAGAATATTTTACTTTGACATTCTCTTATTGCTGTTGTTTTTTATATTTATAGTTTGTATATGAAAGATTTATTTTAATGTTGCTACTGTTTTTAGAATATTTTTATTTTGACATTCTCTTATTGCTGTTGTTTTTTATATCTATAGATTATATATGAAAGATTTAATTTAATGTTGCTCCTGTTTTAAGAATATCTTATTTTATTCATAATTGATTCTCTTGGAGTTTATCTATTTCCTCGTCTACCTGATAGGACCATTCGCAGCCTGCTACAGTACCCTCAAGCAAGAGAACTCTACTTCAAGAGAAACCCAACTGTCCTTATTTCATGTCCGTATTGTATGCCCTTGTTATCCTCAACCGTTTGTATATAAGCTTGTCCTGTTGTTTCAATAATCCAGTCATTTCCATATCGTCTTTCTGAATAGACCATTAGCAGCGTACCACGGTACCCTCAAGCAAGAGAACTCTACTTCAAGAGAAACCCAACTGTCCTTATGGTATGCCCTTGTTATCCTCAACCATTTGTATATAAGCTTGTCCTGTTGTTTCAATAAACCAGTCATTTCCATCTCGTCTTTCTGAATAGACCCTGAGCAGCCTGCCACAGTACCCTCAAGCAAGAGAACTCTACTTCAAGAGAAACCAAACTGTCCTTATTTCACTACACATTCCCCTATAGGCCTATGCTCTCCTGCCCACCGCACTATCATCCTTACCAGACTTGTGCTTGATACATTTCCCGAAGAAGTTGAGGTAGGGCGCCTCGCAGGTGGAGCAGTACCTCAAGTCGAGGCAATCAGCACACCCTCGTATCGTGCACTCTGCAAGAAAGGGCGTAATTAAGCATGTTTCTTTTCAGCTATTTATTTGCAAATAATCTACAGTCTAAGTAAAAGTATTGTAACTGCCGGTATGATAAGACAAGTTGATTATTATTATTATTATTATTATTATTATTATTATTATTATTATTATTATTATTATTATTATCATTATATACTTTACACACACACACACACACACACACACACACACACACACACATATATATATATATATATATATATATATATATATATATATATATATATATATATATATATGTGTGTGTGTGTGTGTGTGTATGCGTGTGTGTGTATATGCGTGTGTGTGTGTGTGTATATATATATATATATATATATATATATATATATATATATATATATATATATATATATATATATGTGTGTGTGTGTGTGTGTGTGTGTGCAACATATGTATATGCAGGTATACAGAAAATTAAACTGACAAGTGTTTGCAAATAGACTATGCATACACATAAATGGGGATGTAAATACTTGTAAATATAAAATTCATAGAATAAATTCCATTAAAATTATTTAAACTCAAGTAATTCCCCAAAACTTCTCTGAAAACTGCACTGTATACAAGTATTCCAAATTTGTTTTCTTTATTAAGTTCAACCAGACAGACCTTCTCGGAAATTGACAGAATAATTTCAAACATCTGACAACTCCACTGTGTGCTTAATAAGTTCTCTTCCTTCGTGTCATGCTCGTGCAATATCTCAACATTGACATGTTTTTTTCCATTGTGGGATTATCTATAATTATTCAGAAGCAAATAGTAGCACCACAAATGGGTTTGAGAGGAAAATACTTTAAAATGAGGTTATTTATTTATTTGGAAGCTTTATTTATTACTGATAGTCAGGTTGTCCGAGATAGCGTCAAACAAAAAACCAAAACAAAAATATGATCTCAGGTAATGTTTTGTTTCTCCAACTTCAATAGTTTGTTTTGGTCCTTTTTTTGTAATATATAATTATCTATCATTATTCAGAAGCAAAGAGTAGAAGCACAGATGGGTTTTAGAGGCAAATACTTTAAAATGAAAGTTATTTATTCTGAAACTTTATTTATAACTGACAGGCAATAGTCAACCAAAGAAAATATGATCTTAAGTGATGTTTTGTTTCTCCAGACAGACTCCATTATTTGTTTACATTGTGAGTCGGACGTACTCAACTCACAATGTCCTCTAGTTTATCAGTGTTTTAGTGAACTCGACTGTCAGAATAACTAAAAATAAGTTATACCTCATAATCGAAGAGTGAGAAATATAAGAATGATAGTTTTATATCTTGAAATTCTAGTTTTTATCATAAGATAATCTTAAATATGACTGTTACTGACTCGCATATACGAGCCAAGTTCTGCCATCAACTTGATATTTAACACCACGGGATTTGCCTGAGTTATGATTTTCTCTCGTGGATAATCATTGCCAAAAGAAGCCAAGGTAGGAAATTATGATGAATTTTAATTCAGTATTGTTGAAGCTAAGTGTAATCCAAGCATTTGTGTTATACTAATATAGGCCCGACCAGAATTTAAGTTAGGTTCAAGTAGCCTATCATTAACTGCCTATTCGACTTTATCCGTATATTACTCGTGGGAGCCTTTGTATAACAGCGGCCAGTTCCTCCAGCGTGCTTAAAAAAGGGATACCAACTAACCTAAACTCCCCCCCCCCCCTTAACCTAACCTACAAGATGTGTCCTTACCTACTTACCTAACGGGGGCTAATGCCCCCTGCGATCCCCCTTTCACTGCCATATTCTTAGCCAGCCGTCATCATTTATACAAGTGGCTGCTATCATACATACTCCCCTATTCTAGTTTGTTGGATGTGGATAAATTCAATAATGTAGAGTGCTCAGAAGAATACTTTTCATACATAACCCCCACGCAAATCCCTAATGACTTAAGTGGCTTTTTCATGTGTGTGAGGCTGATTTGCACCGAAGTTAATGTGAACCTTATAATGTAATTGGTTGAAATAGACCATTATGTTCTGCATGCTGGTAAAATACCTTACATGTTTTTAATTAGGAGGAAAGGGATAAGATTTAAATGAACACTGTACAGTTAGTGATGTTACACTAATATCAAACCCAAATACAGCTTGAAGAGATTTTACCATAAAGAAAATTGTGCCAAATGTAATTACTGTTTCCTGGAGTTAACCGAATGCAAGTAAACTTCATAGGAAAACATCCTATTCATCTCCCCCTTTGTGTTTTATTTCTTTATTGTACTTAGATGTAGTTTTAAGAGTTTTTTTACATTTTCTGACTCCTTATGTTATTACATTAAAAGCTCATAATTATAAATTTTTCATATATAGAAAAAGATGGCACAGGTTAAGCAGAATATGATCTTGTTATGGTCTGGTCCTAAACTTTCTGATAATTAAGTCTTGGTAATTTATGAATATGAAATATCAGATCTAATCAACCAAGTGATAGGTCATAGAATTATTAAATCACAATTTTTTTTTTTTTTTTATGGAAAAGTAGCCTAAAAGAATCTAGTTTTTAATGTTCATAATGCTATTTTTTATTCAGTACCAGTTTTAGCCTAATAGAGTATTATGACTGACCTGAGTTGTGATATTTTACATTATTTATCACTTGTAGTTTTACAATTTAATGATACACCACCAAGACTAGGTTTTATATATATAGCCTATATAGTTTTTTATTATTGAGATTAACAATTTTATTTGATGTACATGGTTCCGTATATCTTAGGCATAGGCCATGGTCGTAACCTAATTTAGGTTTACCTTGTAGGCTAGTAGCAATTTAATTAAAATTTCTTTACATATTTATTGTATAGCAATCAATAGTATATTTTGAAAATTACTATTGCAAGCCAGTGTAGCTTTTATTTTTCTTTGACAGCCAGGAATTGTATGCTCTGCTTTGTTAATATCAGACCAATTAATTTGAGTATAAAGGGTCAATGAACAAAGGGATATATAGGCTATTCACTGATAAAAGTACTGTAGTTCTCCAGTTCTTAAGATAGTTCTAATGCATTTTTATGTGAAAAAATGAAATGCCATACAATTACAATGGATATTAAGTCAGAAAGACAAATTTAAAAAAGAAATTCACAAAATCTTTCAGGAAAATGAAGAAATTTGAACAATTGTAGCATACATAAAGATTTAAACTACATAGGCCTATACAGTATCACCATCATTGCAAACAAATTTAATTAGCCTTATACAGTATAGCCTATCCCGAATTACATCGGATAGGCACATGCCTGTTCTGACTTCACGTTGGTCATCTAAGATATTAAATGAAATAATGTAATCAGAGAGAGAGAGAGAGAGAGAGAGAGAGAGAGAGAGAGAGAGAGAGACCCCCCAGACGTATGTACAGTGGTACCTCTACATACGAATTTAATCCGTTCCACAACCGACTTCGGATGTAGAAAATGTTCGGATATAGAAACGAATTTTCCCATAAGAATACATTGAAATAGGATTAATCCGTGGTTGAGCCCAAGAACCTATGATAACTCCTTAATAAATTACTACACATAATTACACATGACAATATTGCACTCTAAATTAGATAATAGACATGTAAAAAACAATAATTATCAAGAAATAATAAATAAGAAACTGGTTTTTAGCGTCACTTTACCTTAGAAAGTCCAGCGCAGGTGTTGGTCTTGGTACGCAGAGAGGAGACGGACGGGCGGCGAGGAGGTAGAGAGGTTGACTACGATAAACGTACACTACCGTAACTTATTCTAACTTACACTAAGTGAACTTTAACCTAACATAGCTTATTTATTTTTTTTATTTTTATATTTTATATTTATTTTTACATTTTCTTTTTTTCTTTTTGATGATTCATTTTAATCACTTTCACTCTACACTTAAAATTGATTGAATTTTTTTCTCTTCAATCTTTGCCGTTTTCTTTGTTTCACTTTCTTTCGCTTCACTCTTTGCCGTTTTCTTTGAACCACTTCCTTCCTCTTCATCACGAGTACGCTTCGTAGTTTTTTTAAAGAAGCTATCGATAGGAAGTTGCTTGGTACAGCTTTTCAGAATGTTTCGAAAGTAAGTTAGGGAAACATCATGAAACTGCACAACTACACGATAAACCTGCAATTTCTTTGGATGGTATTTGTCGATGAAGTCGACCACGTCTTGATATTTTCCTAACACCTATTTTATTTGCGCCGAACCTAACACATGTTCTACCTCCTCGATCCCTTCCTTGTCATCACTCATGTGCTCAGACATAGCATGGAGTTCCTTGAGCTCCTCTGTAGTAAGTTTGTCGTGATGTTCTTTTGCAAGTTCACTCACACGGACGCCACGCTCATGCTTTTCAATAATTCCTTGCTTTACTTCTAAAGAAAGCATTTCCTTATTCCTTTTCTCACCTCTACCACTACCACTTGTGAAACTAAGCCTTTTAGGACCCATGATTTACATAAAATACCGTAAAAGGATGAATGTAAAAAATCACGATTAAAACACAGTTAATAGCAGAACGCACAGGGCACAACCCCACGAAGCCGACGAGAACAGAGGAATGTCCCAAGCCACGCTAATTGAGGGTCCTTCTGAGGTAGAAATGCTGCCTTTTATCGGCGGAAATTGTTTACTTCGGGTGGCGAAAAAAAATTCGAGTGTAGAGTAGGAACGTGTTCGAATTGTACTTCGCGTGTCGAAAAATTCGGATACAACCGGTACGAGGAAAATTGCTTACTTCGTGTATCGAAATAAAATTCGGGTGTAGAGTCGAAAAATTGCTCGAATTTTACTTCGGATGTAGATACGTTCGTGTGTAGAGGTTCCACTGTAGATATATGGCTAATGTTTTATTGTGATAAATAGTTTTTTTGTATGTACAGTAAAGTAAACCATCCATATTCTAAATCAAGTTTATTTACTGTGTTATACAGTACTGTACACTTTACCCAGCAGTACATTGCAGTACTAAAATACAAACAAATATTCCGGTAGCATACACTGTGATATCCAAAATGGATCACATCAATTCCGATGCGATCCAATTCTGATGTGATAGTGTACAAAATAATTTACAGTAGGCTATTTTATTGTTTGCTTTACCTAATGTTTACAGTAAAATTTATTGTATTTAACTAACTGTGTGTGATGTAGATGTATGGGTATGAGAGAGAGAGAGAGAGAGAGAGAGAGAGAGAGAGAGAGAGAGAGAGAGAGAGAGATATTTTAAGTTTTTAGATTATAAAATAAGCTGTATTTCTATTCAGTAAAGTATAAATATAACATACTGTGCAAGTTGCGTTATGCTTTAAGAAAACGCGTAGGCTACGAGTCGTCTGAACGAAAACACTGAACACTTACAGTGAGTAGAGTTAAGCTGTACTGTAGTAATATTACTGTACATGTATTACAGTAATATACACTAGTGTCAGTGAGTATTAGGTTACAGTACAGTTTTACTAGATAGGAACAATTTTTGTTATATAGAACAGTAAGGGGATGATGACAACTCGGTAAAACTTTACCTTAGTACAATACTGTACAGTAACCTTATTGTGTCCAGTACGTAGTGTACTTGTGTGTAAATGTACTGTACATATGATTATAAACTCTTGTAGAAACCAAATTAAAACCAAATTAAGCAGTATCTACTGCGTTAATCATCAGCTTAGGCACCCGCTCGTGGTAAGGGGCAATGACTTTTTAGGTTAGGAGTTAGCCCACCCTAGTGCTCCATTTACATATTCGCGAAAATCCCCCTTTCGCGGCTGTGTCTGTAACCTAACTACTGCGAAGAAAGAGGGCTAACTATTAATTTTACACTAAAATTTACTCCTCCATAAGTCAGGTTAGGCTTTGTGATCATGTCAAATCTTTCTGGTTTTTGTGATTATTGTGTATATTTTTTCAACTGCTGATCATGTGAATATTGTTTTTTTTTACTATTTCTGTTGGTGTAGTTATCTTGTTTTTGTCCTTTTACCTCCCCAAAAAACGGTTTTATTTTACATTAACACAATTTTCCCAAAACAATTTTAATCAGCGTATTTCAATGAAGTATTACGAGTGCATTTGTTTAAACCCATAACCGTGAATTGCTGGGTAATAATAACTGAGGGAATCAAATTCGAAGTTTGTATAATTGATAATTAACACTAAAATACTAGCCCACAGTGCTAACGCGAGTAGCAAAACATGTTCTGCTTGCCAAACATAGGAGCTATGAGATAATGTTTAATCGCGAGCAAAGCGAACGTACGTCTAAACAAAAACCAATAAATTATTAGCTCAATTAAGTTAGGAGGTAGTGAATTAATACGATAAGCACTGTTACAAACGACTCCATAGAAAATGTGATAGAAAGTCACATTTTCTATGAGTCCAGAAGTCCTGGTGAACAAAATCTCCAGTGTTTTGACCGTGTTTCATTACTATTACTCTGTAGTCAACCCACCATATCT
>NC_090760.1:6217635-6222635 GCF_036898095.1 Palaemon carinicauda | reverse complement strand
GCAAGTAGGACAATGCCCTAGAGACTGACCATATATTATACGATCAACGTCCAAGCCCCCTCTCCACCCAAGCTAGGACCAAGGAAGGCCAAGCAATGTCTGCTTATGACTCAACATATAGATCTATAGGCTCCCCCATACCCCCCAACCTTAGCTCACAAGGATAGTAAGGTTGCAGACACTAAAGGCACTAACGAGTCTGAGCGGGACTCGAATCACCGTCTGGCAAACACCAGGCAGAGAGATTACCAATCAGGCCGCAACATTCATTAATGCGGAGGGTCGTGAAAGTAACACATATCTGATAGGATCTTGGATGACCCTTTGTATGAAGACATGCAGGGTTGTGAAGGACAATTTTTTGGGGGGAGGGGTTACAAAATTTAACTTGGCCTGGTCGACTGTTGAGAGAAGGAAGTATCGTTGTAATTGTAGCAGATGCCTTAGTGACACCTTTATCATTTTTTAGCCTTTTGATCTGGTCAGGGAATCATGTACCTGGTTGGTGGTCGAGGGTTGATGTTAAGGAGTGATCCTCTTTATATATATATTTTTTTATTTGATCCAGTCAGTGAATCATGTACCTGGTTGGCGGTCGATGGTTGATGTTAAGGGATGATACCCTTAATAATTTTTTTTATTTGATCCAGTCAGTGAATCATGTACCTGGTTGGTGGTCGAGGGTTGAGGTTAAGGGGTGATCCCCTTTATATATTTTTTTTTATTTGATCCAATCAGTGAATCATGTACCTGGTTGGCGGTCGAGGGTTGATGTTAAGGGATGATACCCTTAATAATTTTTTTTTTTATTTGATCCAGTCAGGGAATCATGTACCTGGTTGGTGGTCGAGGGTTGAAGTTAAGTGGTGATCCCTTTATATTATTTTAAGCCTTTGATCCAGTCACTGAATCTTGTACCTGGTTGATGGTCGATGGTTGAGGTTAAGGGATGGTTGCATTGAATATTAGCGTAGTAAAAACCTTATACCTCCAAACTTAGCCTCATTAACCTCTTTGCTTTGTCGAATTCCATTTCTGGATTGGCTTATCGACGCAAACCTGTTGATGAGAGCAAGGGAAGTGGAAGAAACTTTAACGTTATGAGACAGGAATCGAACAAGCATACCAAAATTCCCCGTGGTTTAAGCACTTTACCTCGACGGTACGAATCTGGACATGACAGCTTACGTGCATGGAGAATTGCTTCGACTCCGTTGGGGGGAGGGGGTTGGCTAGTGACCTCAGTAAACTTCACGCAGCGCACACTATATTCGGCCCTCAACTGCACTTTAAAGGTTTTAA
The DNA here is from genome assembly GCF_036898095.1 of Palaemon carinicauda. Lineage (NCBI taxonomy): Eukaryota > Metazoa > Arthropoda > Malacostraca > Decapoda > Palaemonidae > Palaemon > Palaemon carinicauda. The sequence goes on along the minus strand of NC_090760.1, from coordinate 6,221,333 downwards.
AGGTCGCTCATGAAAGGCAGAGGCAGGGGACAGGGACATTGCATATCAAGCAGGACAATGCCCTAGGGACTGACCATATATACATATGATCAACGCCCAAGCCCCCTCTCCACCCAAGCTAGGACCAAGGAGGGCCAGGTAATGGCTGCTAATGACTCAGCAGGTAGACCTATAGGCTCCCCAAACGCCCCATCCTTAGCTCACAAGGATGGTGAGGTTGCAGCGACGAAAGAAACTAACGAGTTAGAGCCGGACTCGAGCCTCAGTCTGGCGTTCAGCAGTCAGGAACCTTACCACATCGGCCACCTAAACCCTACTATATATCTACTTTACCTCCATTCCTGCTGCCTTTCCTCCATCCTTCTGTCTAATCTCTTTAAAGAATCACTCAGGAGTTGCACTTGGGTGCTAAATGGCCTCACAGGGTTGTGGTGGGCGATGTGGTAACGCCCCTGACTGGTGAACACCAGATCGGGGTTCGAGTCTCGCTTAGACTCGTTAGTTTCTTTGGTCGCTGCAACATCACCGTCCATGTGAGCTAAGGGTGGGGGGTTTGGGGCAGCCTATAGGTCTGTCTGCTGAGCAGCCATTGCCTGGCCCTCCCCTGTGCTAGCTTGAGTGGAGAGGGGACTTGGCGCTGATCATATGTATAGGTACTACCCGGAGAGAGAGAGAGAGAGAGAGAGAGAGAGAGAGAGAGAGAGAGAGAGAGACCAGATGAAGCCTATATGACCAGTCTCTAGGGCATTGTCCTGCTTGATAGGGCAATGTCCCTATCCCTTGCCTCTGCTCTTCATGAACGGAATTTAAACATTTTTAAACAGGTCCCAGTGCCGAATATACCACGAATTCATAAATCTAATCCAATCCGCTTTAGAAATATGAGCGACGTCTGCATTCAACTCCAGCAGTGTCCGGGAACCACATTTTTCAACGTAATGTTGAGACGATAAACCGCCCCTCCTTGGCTGGAAGTCGTGGATTATGACCCAACCTTATTATGGAGGTTTGTAAAGTCAATATTGAATTATAGCGAGGTTTCTATTTAAATATCTCTCTCTCTCTCTCTCTCCTCTCTCTCTCTCTCTCTCTCTCTCTCTCTCTCTCCCCGAAGTGTTCTTCAATGCCTCGTAAAATCGTTTGCACGAATGCTCTCTCTCTCTCTCTCTCTCTCTCTCTCTCTCTCTCTCTCTCTCTCTCTCTCTAAGAAGTGTTCTTCAGTGCCTCGTAAAATCGTTTGCTCTCTCTCTCTCTCTCTCTCTCTCTCTCTCTCTCTCTCTCTCTCTCTCTCTCTCAGAAGACTGCTCTTCAATGCCTCTTAAAATCGTTTGCACCAACTCTCTCTCTCTCTCTCTCTCTCTCTCTCTCTCTCTCTCTCTCTCTCTCTCTCTCTCTCTCTCTCTCAGTAAGTACAAGGTAACCTTCCATTGAAAGCCAGTAAACTATCATATCCAATGAACTCAAGTCTAGTAGTCATTATCGAATCCAAGATCAGAGCCACGGGAAGTCTGGAATCACTCGTCTAGAATTCCGTTTTCTATTCTCCTTAATTCGACGTCCAACGTCCTGGAAGAGACTTGCCAGGACGTGCAGGGACTGCTTTTTATTCGGAGGCATCCAGGCAGATAAGAACGAATGGGTTTAATGTAAGATGTTGCAGGTAATTTTGTGGGCACATTCTCGCTCTAAGCACATGAGTCCGTGCAGAAGATTAAACGATTGGACAGGTGTCTGTACTGTCCCTTGGGCACATTCTCACCCAGGCACACGAGTCCGTCCTGAAGATTAAACGATTGGACAGGTGTCTGTACTGTCCCCTGGGCACATTCTCACCCAGGCACACGAGTCCGTCTTGAAGATTAAACGATTGGACAGGTGTCTATACTGTCCCTTGGGCACATTCTCACCCAGGCACACGAGTCCGTGCAGAAGATTAAACGATTGGACAGGTGTCTGTACTGTCCCTTGGGCACATTCTCACCCAGGCACACGAGTCCGTCCCGAAGATTAAACGATTGGACAGGTGTCTGTACTGTCCCTTGGGCACATTCTCACCCAGGCACACGAGTCCGTGCAGAAGATTAAACGATTGGACAGGTGTCTGTACTGTCCCTTGGGCACATTCTCACCCAAGCTCACGAGTCCGTCCTGAAGATTAAACGATTGGACAGGTGTCTGCACTGTCCCTTGGGCACATTCTCACCCAGGCACACGAGTCCGTGCAGAAGATTAAACGATTGGACAGGTGTCTGCACTGTCCCTTGGGCACATTCTCACCCAGGCACACGAGTCCGTGCAGAAGATTAAACGATTGGACAGGTGTCTGCACTGTCCCTTGGGCACATTCTCACCCTGGCACACGAGTCCGTACAGAAGATTAAACGATTGGACAGGTGTCTGTACTGTTCCTTGGGCACATCTGCACTGTCCCTTGGGCACATTCTCACCCAGGCACACAAGTCCGTGCAGAAGATTAAACGATTGGACAGGTGTCTGTACTGTTCCTTGGGCACATCTGCACTGTCCCTTGGGCACATTATCACCCAGGCACACGAGTCCGTGCAGAAGATTAAACGATTGGACAGGTGTCTGCACTGTCCCTTGGGCACATTCTCACCCAGGCACACGAGTCCGTCCTGAAGATTAAGCGATTGGACAGGTGTCTGTTCTGTCCCTTGGGCACATTCTCACCCAGGCACACGAGTCCGTCTTGAAGATTAAGCGATTGGATAGGTGTCTGTACTGTCCCTCGGGCGCATTCTCACCCAGGCACACGAGTCCGTCTTGAAAATTAAACGATTGGATAGGTGTCTGTACTGTCCCTCGGGCGCATTCTCACCCAGGCACACGAGTCCGTCTTGAAGATTAAACGATTGGATAGGTGTCTGTACTGTCCCTCGGGCGCATTCTCACCCAGGCACACGAGTCCGTCCTGAAGATTAAACGATTGGACAGGTGGCCAAGTGTCTGGTTAGTCCCTTGTCTGTCGATTCCAGTTCGAAGCAGGATTCCATTCTAGCGACAATTTTCAACACCGGTCACACCACTTGCTTGCAACTGGCAATGACTCAACATTGCTTTTAGGAGCCTTTGCCCAGAAGCAGGTGTGAATTGCATTCAAGCGCGTATGTTAATTTTGTAATCTAATACGATAACGGGTTCACATTTTGGCAAGTCGTTTACAAGGTACTTTATGTACTTCCTGTTGATTTTTAGTGTTATTTAACTTGACATAATAAGATAATAGATGATAATAGAGATAAGTAAAGCTCCAACATTCTCGGCTTCTGCTTAAGTGAGTCTTCGAACTCCAAGTCATGCAAGGCCAATCGCCACTTGGAGAACGACTTACACCTGAAGGTAAGCAGGATTTAACTTCGCCTATAAAGTCACTTATAAGAAGATATATGATCGTGTGTGGGACGTTAGTTAGTTTTATGGCCGTTCTTAGATATCTCCATAATAAACAGGGGATGTTTTGTTTATTGATTGATTGGTTTCTAAGCAAGTGCATTAGAATTCTCTATATTGATGTCCATAAACAAATGATAGTTCGTTAGGGTTTGTTTTCTTACAGTTCGTGTTCTGAAATTTGACGTCTGACAGATGATATTTTTTTATATTATATTATGATTGGTTTAAACAAAATGTAAATGTGTATATATATGTATATGTATATATATGTGTATATATATTCT
>NC_090760.1:6202635-6212635 GCF_036898095.1 Palaemon carinicauda | reverse complement strand
AGTCCCGCTCAAACTCGTTAGGGTCTTTGGTCGCTGTAACCTCGCCATCCTTGTGAGCTAAGGATGTGGGTTTTGGGGGACCATATAGGTCTATCTGTTGAGTTACAGCAGCCACTGCCCTCCTTGGTCCTAGCTTGGGTGGAGAGGGGGCTTGGGCGCTGATCATGTATATGGTCAGTCTCTAGGGCATTGTCCAGCTTGATAGGGCAATGTTAATGTCCCTTGCCTCTGCCATTCATGAGTGGCCTTCCTTTAAGCTTTTAAACTATACTCAATTTTTTTTATTGAGGCGCAATTGCACTGACTCGCAGCGGTGCCCTTTTAGCTCGGAAAGTTTCCTGCTATCTGATTGGTTAGAATGATCTTGTCCAACCAGTCAGCGATCAGGAAACTTTTCCGAGCTAAAAGGGCACCCCTGCGAGTCGGTGCAAATCTGCCTCACTAAAAAGAATTGACTATAGGTATGGTAAAGTGGTATTACAGTTCTTTGGTAATTAACTAGCCATTGTCAAGTGGTATTTTGTAACGTCTCTCATGTATTTTAGGTAGTTTGTTTTCTGTCTATTATTTTTTATTAGGTTCCTTTGGTCTCCTTGTGTCTTGCTGTTCAGCTCCTTTAACATTACCCTCATATTTGATGAAAAGTAGTATTTTTGTGAGCTTTATTTAAGTATAGAAATGAAAATGATTTGCCCTACTAATTAACGTCACGATAGAATTATAGAAGACTGCCTAAGCCACTAGCTAGAGAGTTGTGAGAAACAAGTTTATATTTGAATAAACAATGATAAAATCTATTCTGCAAAGGGGAGAGTAGGGGTGGCTCCAGAAAATATATGGCATCAGTCATTAACACTGTCATCATTTAGCTGATAAACCCAGGATGAAGCCTCAGTGCAAAAAACTTCCAAAAACCTTACTAGTATAAGTATCCTACACACCTTCACTTTGGTACATTCACACAAACTGCCTCTCACTTCTGTATTAATTTTTCTTTTATCAGTTTCTGCAACTTTTCTATACTGTTACATGTCATAACAGTTTATCAAACGCAAGTCTTAGCTTCTCCACACTATTCACAACCGTGGTTTAAAAGCCACTCATGAATGGCAGAGACAAGGAACAGTGCCATATATTGTATGCACGTATAGACACACTACTGTTGATAAATGTGACCTTGAAACAATATGTACGTATATACAAAATTATATATATGCATGTATAGACACACTACTTGTGATATAAGTAACCTTGAAATATGTACATATATACAAAGTTATATGTATGTATGTATGTATGTATGTATGTATGTATGTAAACACACACTACTGTTGATAAACGTAACCTTGAAAAGACGAAAGGAAAAATCTATTCCATCCCAGCTGAGACCTTTGCCCAGATTTCATAATACGTCATTCGCCTCTGGCTGGATTCTGACAGCCTGACATTTATCACCCTTGAGGTCCAGAGTCGTCAGGTGTAGCGGATTTTCAAATGCTCAGCCATGAATTATGGAACAGTTGATAATTTACGTTGATTTTTGGATATGTGTTAAGAGATTTTTCATTTTTGTATAGACTGGGTTATTTTCTCTTTGTATCTTCGAGCTTTTCATTTGTGTATATACTTAGTTATTTTCTCTTTGTATCTTCGAGCTTTTCATTTGTGTATATACTTAGTTATTTTCTCTTTATATCTTCGAGATTTTCATTTTTGTATAGACTTAGTTATTTTCTCTTTATATCTTCGAGCTTTTCATTTGTGTATATACTTATTTATTTCATTATATCTTTCTGTTTCTTCTTTTATCATCTGTTTTCTTCTTTTTGCGATTACCAATACGTACATATCTACGTTCATACAGGTATATAAAGGTGTTTCTCATGCATTAATTGTTTAAAGAAAGTATGAATGTTTATGTACAGTTGGACTCATGAATTTCCTCGCACACCTCGCTTTAAAGATGGCACCTTCTCACACCCTTACTGTGCGACGAATGCATGTGAGTAGCCCCGCCCACATCTGCCATATCATCCTACACTAGCTATTTGGCTACACGTCGCGCAGAAAGTGAATAGCTGGATGTAATAATTTTGGAGCGAAGCGTGCCAGGAATTCCTGTGTCCGACTGTACTTTGGCATGAGGTTATACGCCATTATTCTTATAGTTTTAAGGTGTTTATTATATGCGACACCTGACCCTTCCATCCAGCTGTTCACGACAAGCTCCAAGGATTCTATGAGAGAATCTGGACCACCACGAACCTCCTCCTACAAGGCCAGTCCAGTAGGCAACTTGGGAGTGCTGGGTTCAGTAGCAAACAGACAGTCAGTTAAAGCGGGCTGGCTTCTGTTAATTCTGGAATAAGTCTTGGGCCAAACAAACCCAAAATGCTCAAGTCATGAATAGGATGACTAGCGATACAAAGAACGTTTCAACCAAGAAATTTAACGCAAATTGTCTTGGAATACATTTTTCAATGGGCGTGTGCAGAGCTGGAATAGTAACAGATTGCCACGTGTCTTGCTGGAATGGGAACAGATGGGTGCTTTCCTAACTGGAATAGATACAGATGGGAACGTGCCTAGCTGGAATAGAAACAGATGGGTGCATTCCTAACTGGAATAGAAACAGATGGGAACGTGCCTAGCTGGAATAGAAACAAATGGGTGCATTCCTAGCTGGAATGGGAACAGATGGGAACGTGTCTAGCTGGAATAGGATGGGAGTGTGCCAAGCTGGAATAAGAACAGATGGGTGCACTGCTAGCTGGAATAGGAACAGATGGGTGCATTCCTAGCTGGAATAGGAACAGATGGGTGCATTCCTAGCTGGAATAGGAACAGATGGGTGCAATCCTAGCTGGAATAGGAACAGATGGGTGCATTCCTTGCTGGAATAGAAACAGATGGGAACGTGCCTAGCTGGAATAGAAACAGATGGGTGCATTCCTACCTGGAATAGTAAAAGATGGGTGTGTTCCTAGCTGGAATGGGAACAGATGGGAACGTGTCTAGCTGGAATAGGATGGGAGTGTGCCAAGCTGGAATAAGAACAGATGGGTGCACTGCTAGCTGGAATGGGAACAGATGGGTGCATTCCTAGCTGGAATAGGAACAGATGGGTGCATTCCTAGCTGGAATAGGAACAGATGGGTGCATTCCTTGCTGGAATAGAAACAGATGGGAACGTGCCTAGCTGGAATAGAAACAGATGGGTGCATTCCTACCTGGAATAGTAAAAGATGGGTGTGTTCCTAGCTGGAATGGGAACAGATGGGAACGTGTCTAGCTGGAATAGGATGGGAGTGTGCCAAGCTGGAATAAGAACAGATGGGTGCACTGCTAGCTGGAATAGAAACAGATGGGTGCTTTCCTAACTGGAATAGAAACAGATGGGAACGTGCCTAGCTGGAATAGAAACAAATGGGTGCATTCCTAGCTGGAATGGGAACAGATGGGAACGTGTCTAGCTGGAATAGGATGGGAGTGTGCCAAGCTGGAATAAGAACAGATGGGTGCACTGCTAGCTGGAATAGGAACAGATGGGTGCAATCCTAGCTGGAATAGGAACAGATGGGTGCATTCCTTGCTGGAATAGAAACAGATGGGAACGTGCCTAGCTGGAATAGAAACAGATGGGTGCATTCCTACCTGGAATAGTAAAAGATGGGTGTGTTCCTAGCTGGAATGGGAACAGATGGGAACGTGTCTAGCTGGAATAGGATGGGAGTGTGCCAAGCTGGAATAAGAACAGATGGGTGCACTGCTAGCTGGAATAGGAACAGATGGGTGCATTCCTAGCTGGAATAGGAACAGATGGGTGCATTCCTAGCTGGAATAGGAACAGATGGGTGCAATCCTAGCTGGAATAGGAACAGATGGGTGCATTCCTAGCTGGAATAGGAACAGATGGGTGCAATCCTAGCTGGAATAGGAACAGATGGGTGCATTCCTAGCTGGAATAGGAACAGATGGGTGCAATCCTAGCTGGAATAGGAACAGATGGGTGCATTCCTTGCTGGAATAGAAACAGATGGGAACGTGCCTAGCTGGAATAGAAACAGGTTATTATTATTATTATTATTATTATTACTTGCTAAGCTACAACCCTAGTTGGAAAAGCAGGATGCTATAAGCCCAGGGGCCCCAACAGGGAAAATAGCCCAGTGATGAAAGGAAACAAGGAAAAATAAAATAATTTAAGAATAGTAACAACATTAAAATAAATATTTCCTATATAAAAAATAAAAACTTCAACAAAACAAGAGAAAGAGAAACTAAATAGAACAGTGTCCCTGAGTGTACCCTCAAGCAAGAGAACTCTAACCCAAGACAGTGGAAGGCCATGGTACAGAGGCTATAGCACTACCCAAGACTAGAGAACAATGGTTTGATTTTGGAGTCTCCTTCTTCTAGAAGAGCTGCTTACCATAGCTAAAGAGTCTCTTCTACCCTTACCAAGAGGAAAGCAGCCACTGAACAATTACAGTGCAGTAGTTAACCCCTTGGATGAAGAAGAATTGTTTGGTAATCTCAGTGTTGTCAGGTGTATGAGGACAGAGGAGAATCGTAAAGAATAGGCCAGACTATTCGGTGTCTGTGTAGGCAAAGGGATAAGAACAGATGGAAACATTCCTAGCTGGAATAGGATGAAAATGTGCCTAGCTGGAATAGGAAGAGATGGGTGCATTCCTAGCTGGAATAGGAACAGATGGGAATGTGTCTAGCTGGAATAGGATGGGAACACGCCTAGCTGGATTAGGAACAGATGGGTGCATCCCTAGCTGGAATAGGAACAGATGGGAATATGTCTAGCTGGAATAGGATGGGAACACGCCTAGCTGGATTAGGAACAGATGGGTGCATCCCTAGCTGGAATAGGAACAGATGGGTGCATTCCTAGCTGGAATAGGAACAGATGGGAATGTGTCTAGCTGGAATAGGATGGGAACACGCCTAGCTGGATTAGGAACAGATGGGTGCATCCCTAGCTGGAATAGGAACAGATGGGAATGTGTCTAGCTGGAATAGGATGGGAACACGCCTAGCTGGATTAGGAACAGATGGGTGCATCCCTAGCTGGAATAGGAACAGATGGGTGCATTCCTAGCTGGAATAGGAACAGATGGGAATGTGTCTAGCTGGAATAGGATGGGAACACGCCTAGCTGGATTAGGAACAGATGGGTGCATCCCTAGCTGGAATAGGAACAGATGGGAATGTGTCTAGCTGGAATAGGATGGGAACGCGCCTAGCTGGATTAGGAACAGATGAGTGCACCCCTAGCTGGAATAGGAACAGATAGGAATGTGTCTAACTGGAATAGGATGGGAACGTGCCTAGCTGGAATAGGAATAGATGGGAATGTGTCTAGCTGGAATAGGATGGGAACACGCCTAGCTGGAATAGGAACAGATGGGAATGTGTCTAGCTGGAATAGGATGAAAATGTGCCTAGCTGGAATAGGAAGAGATGGGTGCATTCCTAGCTGGAATACGAACAGATGGACGCGTTCCCAGCTGGAATAAGAACAGATGGCTGCATTCCTAGCTGGAATAGGAACAGATGGGAATGTGTCTGGCTGGAGTAGAATGGGAACGCGCCTAGCTGGAATAGGAACAGATGGACGCGTTCCTAGCTGGAATAGGAACAGATGGTCACATTCCTTATTATTCAGAATGCCACTGTTCGTGTAAGCAGTAAAAATTGTGTAGCTATTATACATGTTAGCTCACCTTTGTTGGTCGCAGGTAGTGAGGAGAGTGGAATAATTAAAGATTCTCTCTCTCTCTCTCTCTCTCTCTCTCTCTCTCTCTCTCTCTCTCTCTCTCTCTCTCTCTCTGGAATTTCCTTTTCATTGCTATTTATTTTCATCAACTTTAATTTCTCCCAAAACTTTCTCTTTTTTTTTAAGTGAAAGTTCGTTTGTAAAGGTGTTAAGATATTTGATTTTTATTTCGTTTACTTGAATTCTTATTTGTTATCGGAAGATGAAAAAAGTATTAAATTATTTCATGCAAAGTTGAAAGAAGAATTTAATCTTGTATTTAGTTTTATAGGTCATCGTACAAACAAAACAATAACAATAAATAAAGCGAAACTTTTAATTTAAAATTGTTAAAGCAAATTTTAATATCTTTGCACTGGCAACAGGAAGCTAAGACCACCATTTGTCTTGTGAATTAATCTCAAAATTAATTGTTTTAGTTTTTCAAGTTCCTATGACGAAAGGAAACATTATAATTCCATCACTTTTATATATTTGTTCATTGTAAATTATTATTATTATTATTATTATTATTATTATTATTATTATTATTATTATTTGTCATTATTATTATTATTATTGTTATTATTATTATTATTATTATTATTATAATAGTTATTGATATTATTATTATTACTTGCTAAGCTACAACCATAGTTGGAAATGCAGGATGCTATAAGTCCAAGGGCTCCAACAGGGAAAATAGCCCAGTGAGGAAAGGAAACAAGGAAAAATAAAACATTTTAAGAACAGTAAAAATAAGTATTTCCTATAAAAACTATAAAAACTTTATCAAAACAAGAGAAAAAGAAATAAGATAGAATAGTGTTCCCGAATATACCCTCAAGCAAGAGAACTCTAACCTAAGACAGTTTTTAAGAACAATAACATTAAAATAAACATTTCCTATATAAACTATAAAAACTTTATCAAAACAATAGGAAAAGAAATTAGATAGAATAATGTGCCCGAGTATACCCTCAAGCAAGAGAACTCTAACCCAAGACAGTGGAAGACCATGGTAAAACATTTTAAGAACAGTAAAAATAAGTATTTCCTATAAAACTATAAAAACTTTATCAAAACAAGAGGAAAAGAAATTACATAGAATAGTGTGCCCTAGTGTACCCTCAAGCAAGAGAACTCTAACCTAAGACAGTTGGAGAACATTTTACAGAGTGTACCCTCAAGCAAGAGAACTCTAACCTAAGACAGTTGGAAAACATTTTACAGAGTATACCCTCAAGCAAGAGAACTCTAACCTAAGACAGTTGGAGAACATTTTACTGAGTGTACCCTCAAGCAAGAGAACTCTAACCCAAGACAGTGGAAGACCATGGTAAAACATTTTAAGAACAGTAAAAATAAGTATTTCCTATAAAAACTATAAAAACTTTATCAAAACAAGAGAAAAAGAAATAAGATAGAATAGTGTGCCCGAGTATACCCTCAAGCAAGAGAACTCTAACCTAAGACAGTTGGAGACCATTTTACAGAGGCTATGGCACCACCCAAGATTAGAGACGTAACGTTTCAAGCGAAGGGAAATTTTTAACACTGGCTTTTCAGAGCAGACAATTAAGGTGTAAGTACCAATTAGAGCGTAACTACCAATCATTTTTAATTGCTCATAAAACGCTCTGTAATGGTTTGCTGTCGGGCAGTTGCAAAGCACCTAGTAATTACGTAATAACAGTAAGTTTATTTATTTATTTTTTTTTTTCTCTCTATGGCTAGTCCCGTAAATCATTATTCTCTTTTACTAAATGGATGCTAATCAAAGGTTACTAAGCGATGATGAAAAGTAATTGGTCAATTGATTATCACCTTTACCTTGTAATGATTCTTCGTGTGTTTTATGTCTTTTAGAGTTGGGTGGTTCCAAAAAACTTTTTTTTTTTTTTTTTTTTTTTTTTTTTTGTGATGAAAATTAATTTCTAATTTTACCACCACAGGCATCTGTCTACCAGGTACAGTTGAATACAGGAATTCCTGATGTATTATTATTATTACTAGCCAAGCTACAACCCTAGTTGGAAAAGCAAGATGCTGTAAGCCCAAGGGCTCCAACAGGAAAAATAGTTCAGTGAGGAGAGGAAATAAGGAAATAAATAAACGATATAAGTAATGAAAAATTAAAATAAAATAATAATGATAATAATAATAATAATAATAATAATAATAATAATAATAATAGTAATAATAATAATAAATAAAAGCGAAATTATGAAGGCGTGACTATTCCTTTTATTTAAAATTTTCACCAAAATCCTCCTCACAGATCCGGGTTGAGTCTCGATCTTAAAAAGAAAAAAGAAAAAAAAAAGAAAAAAAAAAAAACCCCGATGGATGCTGAATTAAGAAGGTTCATGTTACCCTCTCACCCTATTGGCCATTTGGAGTCGGTCGGCAACCAATCAGGAGGCGAGAAGCGTTCCCTCAGCTCAACGAGTCGTTTTCGTATAGTCATTCTCCACCCCCTATAAAAAGATGTAATGGGAGACGTAAATAGTAAATTGCTCTGATAAAGACGCAGCATTTTCTCGAAAACAACTGCGCAACGTCATGCGTTTCAATTGAAATATTTTTTGGCATGAAAATCCAGTACGCCATTAAGGATATTATGAATACTATTATTCCTTGCTAAGCTACAACCCTTGTTGGAGAAACAGGATGTTATAAGCCCAGGGGCCCCAACAGGGAAAATAGCTCGGTGAGGAAAGGAAACAAGGAAAAAATAAATATTTTAAGACCAGCAACAACATCTAAATAAATATTTCAATATAAACTATAAAAACTAACAAAACAAGAGGGAAAAGAAATTAGAATAGTGTGCCCGAGTGTACCCTCAAGCAAGAGAACTCTAATACAGGACAGTGGATGACCATGGCACAGAGGTTCAAATTCTCATTCAAAGGTTTAAATGCCGCTCATGAATGGCAGAGGCAAGAGACAGTAACATTACTCTATCGAGGAGGAAAATGCCCTAGAGACTAATCATATATACATATAGTCAGCGCCCAAGCCCTTCTCACCCAAGCTAGGACCGAGGAGGGCCAGGCAATGGCTGCTGATGAATCAGTAGATAGATCTATAGGCTCCCCTAAACCCCCCATCCTTCACTAGGATGGTGAGGTTACAGCGACCAAAAAAACTAACGAGTTTTAAGCCGGACTCGAATCCCAGTATGGCGTTCACCAGTCAGGGACGTTACCACATCGGCCACCACAACCCAATGACACAGTAGCAGTTATAACATTCAATTAACTACTTTTAAGTTCATAACACTTATCAAAAGTCATGTACATCTCAATTTTTTCGATACTTACCGAGTTTAGTTTACTTTTATGTAAATTTTGGCGAATTAAAGTCTCATCAACATGCGGTTTAATCTTCCGTGATTAACTTTATGACAGGTTTTAATGGACAAACGTCACCTTACACCATCAATCAATCAATCTTAGCTGGACAGTTTATAGAACAGACTTGAATTCTATTGAAGTAATTATTTTATTTTTTTATTTTTTTTTTTTTGAAATATTGCATTTTTTTTTTGTGAGATGAATGGATGAAATTCCATTGTATGGATGGATAGAAGGATAAATTGTTAGACAAATGTATACTGGATAGACGGATGGATGACCACTGAGGAAACGTCAATCACAAGATTTTGGAATAGGGTGGATAAGTGGAATGCTAAATAGATGGATGGATATTTGGATAGATGGAATGCTAAATAGGGGGATGGATCAGTGGAATGCTAAATAGAGGGATGGATCAGTGGAATGCTAAATAGAGGGATGGATCAGTGGAATGCTAAGTAGTTGGATAAATAGATGGAATGCCAAATAGATGGATGGATAGATGGAATGCTAAATAGATGGATGGATACATGAATAGATGGAATGCTAAATAGAGGGATGGATAAATGGAATGCTATCTAGTTGGATAAATAGATGGATGGATAGATGGAATGCTAAGTAGATGGATGGATAAGTGGAATGCTAAATAGATGGTTGGATAGATGGATAGATGGAATGCTAAATAGAGGGATGGATACATGGAATGCTAAATAGTTGGATAAATAGATGGAATGCTAAATAGATAGATAGATAGATGGTTGCTAAATAGATGGATGGATAAGAAGAATGCTAAATAGATAAATGGATAGATGGAATGCCAAACAGATGGATGGATAAGTGGAATGCTAAATAGATAAATGGATAGATG